>NC_135316.1:93248892-93550651 GCF_048772815.1 Callospermophilus lateralis | reverse complement strand
AACCGCTGTTGACCGGTGACGAGTTCTTGCTTCCCCAATGTTGAAGAATAACACCAGAAAGCACACACCGAGGCAAGGTCAGAGTAGAAATTAGAAATTTATTAAAGGACAGCAGAAAAGACTTCTCCCGGAGGAAGAAGGGGACCCAAGAGGTGGAATCCGTGGAAGGGCTGTTCTTTCCCCTTTTTATAGTTCTTTCAGTGATGGAATGTAGGTTGGAGGCCTACAGGTGGGCTTAATTATCACCTTTTGGGATGGGCTATCTCCAAGTCTGTTGGGGCTGTTTCCTGGGCTCCATTAACATTTCTTTGAGGTGGACTTTGGCCTAGGGCCTTTTCAGGACTTCATTAACATTCCATGAGTTGTCCTGCGTTTTCCCTGAGTCATTCCCAGCATGGCCTCCATTTTAGATTTCACTCGATATTAGACCCGATTTACCTGACTACACTGACTACCTAACTTTAAATCTGGCTTCATTCCCCCCTCTAATTTGGGAACTCCTTACTGCTGTAAGGAAGGGGGGCGAAGAAAATCTCTCTGGCTTCTTCAGGCTGAAAAGGGACGGTGTGGGGCAAGCAGTTTGGAGTCCCCCTTTAAAAATCGGGTCTATCGAGTGGGTCCATGATAGAAGTCTGATTGAGAAGTAATAGACTGGAAGGCCATTTGAGTGATGAGTGGTCTATAAGAGAAACAAGAATTCATTAGTACTGGAACCAGATTGATGCAGCAATAAATCCCATAGCACAGGAATATGCCAATGAGTATGATGGCAAAGACAAAGACTAACAATGTTTTCCACCAGGAAGTACCAAGAACCAGGAGCCAAGATATTGTTTCCATGACAAAGTTGCTGAGGACATGGCTTCTATCTGAGCATGTAAATCTTTAAGGATATTTGTCACATTGCCAGAATTGTCAGGGATGTAAACACAACATTTAACTTTTAGGGTTACAGATGTCCTTTTCCTTAAGATACAGTTTAATAACTTAATGTCATCTGACTTGCAAAATCCTTTTACTAGTATGACCTCTGTGTCTAATAGAGAAATCTTTAATTTTGTTACTTAGGGCTGGATAACCATACTAGCAAACACCATGCCTACCTGTGTAGGTTAGAAATAAAGGCCTTGAACTAAAAACTACTCTGGCAGTTCCTTTTGATAGTTATCAGCATTCCTGTCTGAGAATCTCTTTTGAAGCCTCCAGTTTACTTATTTATGGAAGTTACATTTAAGTTTTATTTTATTTAAAATGCCCAGGAATAGCTGTGTTTTGGCTTTGACCGTCTTTGCTAAGTGTTTAAGATGAAGCAAGTCAAACTGACTTTCGTTTCTATCTATTGTTAACAGTCAGCTGAGTTTCCTTGGGAGTCCTCGGGAACTTACAGCAGCTTCTCAGATCTGCTAGTGCCATTTGCGCTAGGATGGGTCCAGGCCTTGCTTGACCATGTGGCTTCCCTCGGAAGCATCAGGCATGTCTCCCTTTTCTGATGACCCTCCTCTTCACAGCAAATGCACTGATTGGCTTTCTGTCCTCCACTGGTCTCATTAATCTCCCTGATCGGGAGGTTATGTGGCCCAGAGTTGCAAAGCTCTTTGGAAAAGTCCCCTATCCCCTGACTCAGACTGACTCAGAGGGCAAGAGCCAAATTTTTAATTTTAAAACTTAATCTTAAACATCCAGCAAATAAGTTTTAACAGCCTTATATTAAGAGCACTGGGCTTTAATGTCTATCTCTCTATCCTGTAGGTGATAACTCCTTATCTTACATTAACCCAGGTTGTGAGTTCTTAAATCAGTACCTCTGCAAAACAGGCAATTTTTAAGCCATTTTGAAAACCACAAGATAAAATTATCAAGAGTAAAAACATATTTAGTTCATGTAATAGCTACCTTGAATTTTGGCAGAGTTATGCATTATATCCTCTGTTTGAGATCCTAGTAATCTTGACAAAAAAACAACTTTTGGACATAACTTTAAATGTACTGAAATCTAGCCTACTTCTTTCATAGTCACTTTCACATGCAGTGAGATGGGACATAAAGCCTTATCTCAAGTAAGGTGGGGCTCTTCATAGATCTTAAATACTATAGTTCTGAAACTAATCTTTGCTTTTTAAACATTATTTTACAAAGCCTACATAAATTGTGAACTTGAGCAAACATAACATAATATCACATCTAAAACATGAATTAAAGAAAGGCTGAAAGCTTCTAACCTTTTGTAGAAAAGTAGCAAAGTACTTTTGTGTTTTACAATAAAACCTTTACATAGATAAAGCTCTCATTAACTTAAAAATACATTTGTTGTATCTCAGTGTAAAAAGGTAACAAAGAACTGTACATATCTTATTGATAACAAGCCCAGTTATAGAGCACAAATGATATAAATAAATCTCCAACATGTTTTTCTTTTAAGCCTAAAATTACCATACAACTTTAGAACATAGCTTGATATAATGCTCTTTCTAAAGCTTCTACCTAACAGACTTGTATACCTGGAAGATGTGAACACATTAATAGCACCAATTACATTGATGTTTATATTAACCAAGTTTAGCTTTTAAAGAGATAACATAGCACAATTCTCTAAAACAATAGCACTTGTTTAACCAGCTGTTTAATTTCTTTAAGATTACTTGCTCAACACTTGTAAGCAACTTACACAGACCTTCTTTATATCATTTACTTAAACTCTTTTAATTACTTAATCATATAGACTCTTATCCAGAAACACATTTTCCCTCTATGAAATCCATACCTAGAACCTTCTAGTTTCTTTTTTATCTGTTAACCTCCTTCTGTTCACATTTTAATACTTGTAAATTTTGAATTTAATCAGATTATTTTATACCCATCAACATTTTGTTAGGTTTTATTTTTGAACACCTAGAAAAACTTATAATAAGCTTAATTTTAAAGACATCTTTACTTTCATCTGTTTACCTAATTTAAATTGAGCCATTTGAATCACGTGAATCAAAGATATTTGGATCCATTTTTAAAATTTTCATGAGCGCTCCTCATCTGTCAATTGTTATATCACTGCATGATATATGAACATACACACGGACATACTAACATACAACACGTAACACGAGTGTAACACAACACAATAGTAAAAGCCTTGTTGCTTTCTCAGGTGAAGTCTCATTGCAATGTTTAAAAACTCCATAGTTGATCAAAAATAGAACTTATCAGAAAAACATTAACTTGTCTGTAGGATCAAAATCATGAGCTCAAAAAAAATACAGAATCTAAGAAAAAAAGCAAAAGTCCTAGAAAAAATTGACCGGCCTGTAATTACTCTTTGGTTTAATCTAGTTTGAGTTCCCATAAAAAGACACTTTTACCCTTTTTTTTTCCCTTGGGTCTCAGATCTGTCTCCTACTGAGTGCTCCAGGCTTCTTCTATTTGCATATCAGCTTAAGTCCTGGCTGAGGTCTGGGAAAACTGGAATTCTGAGCACAAACCTCATGCCTAAGGCATTTTAACCATAAGTCACAATTTTCAGGTTTGGATGTTGAAAATTATGATACAAGTTTAAGATACAATTTATAAAATTTCATACCTTTACATTTTCCTACACTAGAAAAACTTGCTCACACAAAACTGAAAATAGGATCTTGCTTAATAATATAAAGCTACCATCAGAAGAGATCCCTTCAGGATCATTAAGCCACTTTATTTGTTCTGAAGTTTCTAAAGTAGTACTAAGTTACATTAAATCACCTGAAAAAAATTTAAAAGAGAACTACACACTACCATGTATATCCAAAATTAACCTTTAAAAATTTCCAAGACTGTTGCTATTCAATGTTATTTCAATAAGCCAGACCAACGTCCCATTCCAACATTTTCTTTTCCTGAATCTTATACACTAAGGGGAACAGATACCAAATCATAATTTACTATCCTTGCCCAAATTAATGCACTGGTACACCTAGTGAAATCTTTTCAGGCTACCCAGTTCAAAATTGATGAAAAAATAAAACTGAATGATTGGGAGTTACTTGCCAACTTGGAAGTAGAGTTCTTTTAATTTTCTATCCTAAGTATCTAAGTTCTCTGGCATGAATTATCTGAAATCACAAACTAAATAATTACCTAACCCTAACTTTTAACTGCAAGATTGTGCAATGCTTCAAACTCATTTAGATACCAGATGTTACAATGAAACATCATCTTTTAGACACACATTTAGCCTAGATTATCCCCAAGAAACAATCAGACAACTAGATAAGAAAATATCTCTCCAGGTTTTGAACTTCCATTTAATTATGACTCCTATCAGTGGCACCATAGATTTCCCCATGAGTGGACCAGATGTTTTCACATAGGGGCAACTATAGTTGTAAAATTAAGGGCCTCAGTGTGACTGACTTTACTGCATTCAGGTGGAGTAATCCTTGCAGTGCAGGGAAAGAATGAGGAAATTCCCCAGAGCGAAGGTTGCTCTGGCAGCTGCTGGGAAATCCTCAGTCTCCCCTTTACTTACAGGATTAGCACCTTTGGATAG
The DNA here is from genome assembly GCF_048772815.1 of Callospermophilus lateralis. Lineage (NCBI taxonomy): Eukaryota > Metazoa > Chordata > Mammalia > Rodentia > Sciuridae > Callospermophilus > Callospermophilus lateralis. The sequence goes on along the minus strand of NC_135316.1, from coordinate 93,546,132 downwards.
ACCCAATCCCAGGCAATCTGGCATATCTCCTAACTTTTCCAGTAGAGTCAGTTTTTATCTGTCTTAGGTCTTGAAGGGGGAAGAGGGTATGTACTTTGATCGGCTCAAATTTTTCTCTTGATTGCAGATATCATAGCTAAGTCTACTTTACACTGTTGGCATAATTTAGGATCTTCCCTTAGAGCAACGAAAATCTGAACATACAGCACCTCACACCATTTCCTTTTTGTAAATTTTATCAAACTGTCCCAATTTTTCAATACGCAGGCTAGTGGTGCACCTGGCGTATTGGAGAGAGAGAAGCTCCCGTCTGAGTGAGAAGAAAACAGGACTCAGGCGCCCACGCTGCGCCAGAGAAAACTGTTCTCATTAGGGACGTCTCCCTAGGTTTGAGCTTCCTAAACGGTCCAGAAAACCCGTCTCTCACCTTGCTTTGCCAAGGGGTTTCTGGTCCCCTTTAGCAAAGTGCTAGGGTCTCAGTTTGCCCTGTGCCAGAGACCCTGGGAGGATTCAGACTTAAGGGCATTACTGTATCCTCCTGGCCACTAAAAACCCATTGGAAAAGAGAAACATGTTCTCTTTTGTTGCCTTTGCTCTGTAGACTACCAGATTACCTGAGGAGTTGATTCTAAAATGCCTCTCTAGCAGCTTAAAGAGAACACAGCTCATTTTAAACATTGGGCGGTAAAACAGACTATTGAAAGTTACCTATGCACCTTAGGGAACCTGGGCAAATTTTACTAATTATCTCATGCCTTTCTCAGTCTCAACCCGAATTGCTAACATTTCTGACCTGCGAAGGAAGGGAAGCATCCAGGAGGGATTGGATGCGGGGTTTGGAGTGTTGCGTAGCCCATACGGAGGCAAATGTGATTGGGGCTTTCCCTCAGTGCCATTCATCTACCGATCACCCTAGATACCCCTGAGGGCTGTCGGGAGGAGGCTCAAGAGAAAGGAACCTTAAGAATCGTCTGAGAGTAGCCCAGACCAGAATTCCGCAGTTGTTCCAAACTCCTTCCCCCACCTCCACGCATCCGAGGCAGATCGGGATTCGGGACACTGTGTACTCACGCCAATTGCTCTCCGGGCCCAGACAGAAAAGTTGGAAGCGGCTTTGGCAGAACCCAACATGCCTGCTCTGTATTGAACAGGTGATTAAGAGCTGCCTAGGCCGAGAAACCTCTCACCCGAGTCTTGAAGAGTGGCGGCTGCACTAGTTGCGTTTAAGTAGCCGACGGGTGCCCACCTTACCCTCCAGAAAGAAAGAGAGAGAAAGATGCACCTCAAACAGACATGGGGTGCGTGCACTTACCTCGGTGTAGAATCTCGGTATGGGACCTCCAATATGAAACCGCTGTTGACCGGTGACGAGTTCTTGCTTCCCCAATGTTGAAGAATAACACCAGAAAGCACACACCGAGGCAAGGTCAGAGTAGAAATTAGAAATTTATTAAAGGACAGCAGAAAAGACTTCTCCCGGAGGAAGAAGGGGACCCAAGAGGTGGAATCCGTGGAAGTGCGGTTGTTTCCCCTTTTTATAGTTCTTTCAGTGATGGAATGTAGGTTGGAGGCCTACAGGTGGGCTTAATTATCACCTTTTGGGATGGGCTATCTCCAAGTCTGTTGGGGCTGTTTCCTGGGCTCCATTAACATTTCTTTGAGGTGGACTTTGGCCTAGGGCCTTTTCAGGACTTCATTAACATTCCATGAGTTGTCCTGCGTTTTCCCTGAGTCATTCCCAGCATGGCCTCCATTTTAGATTTCACTCGATATTAGACCCGATTTACCTGACTACACTGACTACCTAACTTTAAATCTGGCTTCACAATGACGTCAATATTTTAACTTGGAATTGTGAATCTGCTGAAAGGCAAGGGACTTCCTCTCCTGCAGTTTGTTCCACATATGGGTGTTTTCAGTAAACATTTCTATTTCCTGCACAGAGTTACAAATCATTTTGAGATCAGGGAAAACTTCTCCTCCTACGGTTAATTGTATCTAGGGGCAGGACTTACTGCCATACCGTGCTGATTTTGAGAGCTTACTAAATGCTTTTAGTGAAATATTAAGAAATGATATGTATCTCATTTACATGGAATTTGCTTACAAAAGGTCTAGACACATCTTCAAAACAAGTAGAATAATGTCTATCATAGAGCCAATTAGGCAAAAGGCACACAGATAATTGAAGAAAACTGTAGTGAAAATTTCCCCCCAAAGTAAGTATGATTTTAAAAAGAAAATCTTGCTCTTGGAAAAACTAGAAGAAATTATTCCCATGTAGAAATAATGGTAGGTTTTCCCATTTGCCTCTAGCTCCTATTCCTGAGGACATTCCCTGCTTTGGTCTGTTTTCTAAGAATACAGCTTCTATGAACTTTCATGTATAGGGTTCTGTGTGACCACACATATGTTTTTATTTATTTGGGATAAAAGCCCAAGAGTACCCTTGCTAGGTGGAGTGGTAAGTACATATTTAGTTTTGCTTGTTGGTTCCATTTTAACCTCATCCACAGCTTTATAAATATTCTCTTCACAGCACTTTGAATTGGCCATATCTTTCCCCTCAGAACTGATGATACACTGCGGGTTGAAATGCTGGAAATCAAAGAAATCTCTAATGTCTATAGAAAATGTTTAGCCCTGTGCTCTTTGCATATAAATATATATGCCTCCATTTTACAAAAGCAAATAAACTCATATCTGTAAATATAAGATGGACAAAGAATAAAATTGCCCACCACATATCAGATGAAATCCAAAACAGCATTATTTTATGAACTATATCAGCAAAAGCTTAATTAGGCTCCAGTTATATCTCTTAGATATTGTCTTCAGTAGATCTTATGGATTCTATATAATAAAAAAAAATGGAAATATCAAAAGGTTATAAAATTCAAAAAAGCACTAAAAAAGAGAATCATCTACAAATAGCTGAACATGTTGCATCAGGAGTTGTCTTTCACTGTCTGGCACAACTGTGTAAATTGGTGTGAAGTGCAGAGAAAATATCCCATGTCTCTAGTATAATTGTAAAGTTGGGAATACTCTGAGCTTTTCCCTAAATCCAAGTGCCATGTTTGTAGTACATGTAGCACTAATATAAATCAGTTATATGTACACATGTTCTTATTTTTCTTGGGAGAAAAGCAATCAAGTGAAATTGCCAGGTCATGGGATGCATATTTAACTTTTATAAGAAATTATCAAAAAGTTTTTCAAAGCTATTGAACTAACGATTTACAATTTTAGGAGTTTGTATGTAACATAATCACCAATATATTTGACATTAAATCTGTCATCTTATTCTTTTGTGTTCTATTACTCTGCCTCTTTTTCATGTGAGATTTTTTGTATCCCTTGAATTCTATGATACTTAAAAAAATTTTTCCTTTTCCTTCCTTAACTTTTTAGTTACACATTAAATAATCACATTAGAAATCATAACGTGTATCTGTGACCTGTAAGGGTGTAATGTTAATTGTATGTTTATCACTTCTCAGATCATATAAGGATCTTAGGCCACTTTACCACTACTTATTGTCATCTTTGGTTTTGCATTACATTTGTCATGCATTTCAATTCTATAAATTATTATTATTTTATTTTATGTTAAACCTCATAAGGTGAAATGATAATAGCTTTCAGTCAATATCTATTTACATTTATCCACACACTTAAGATTTCATTGTGTTTTATTCTTTGTGGCATTTCTGTGCTCACATTTGTTATAATTTTCCTTTTGCTTAAAACTTATTTTAATATTTCTTGGGTTTAAGTGTATTGGCAGCAATTTGCTGCAGTTTTATTTTGTCTAGAGATGTCTTTATCTTTATTTTAGAAGACTGCTGTCACTAGATATTGATTTCTAAGTTAGCAGGCTTTTTGCTGTGGTTTTAACCTAAGAGATATCATTTCATTGTTTTGGTTCATTTATTTATTGCAGTGCTGAGGTTCAAACCCAGGGCCTCCAGTGTGTTAGGCAAGCCTCTACCATCTTACATCTCCAGCCCTTGTCTTTATTTATTTCTATTAAAAAATTCACTACAGGGATTATTTTGCTCCTTGAAAGGAAAAGTTTATGATTTTTCTTTAGCTGCTTTGATGGTTATCTGTTCTTTTGTTTTCAGCAGATCTTAATAGCATACGGAGGTGTGGTTTTCTTTGAATTTATCCTTCTTGGGGTTCATATTGCCTTTGGAGTCTGTTGCTTGTGTCTTCTGTGTGTTTGAAGATTGCCTTGATATTATCTTTTCAAATATTGCTTCTTTCTGTCTTGCTGTTTTCTCCCCTGTGGGACTCTCCTTGCACATTTATTAGACTATGGTAGCTCCTCCCACCTTCTCTTAGTCTCTTTTCTCTATCTTCAAGTTTTGTTTTCTCTAAACTTTAAGCTGAGCATTTCCCCTTCCCGCTTTGGACCTGTTTGTCAGATCCTTATCTTTTCCTCTCTGTGTTACTATGCCTATCAATTGCATTCTTCATTTCAGTTTATTATATTTTTTTAGTCCTACAGATTTATTTGATTCCCTCTTAGAACAGACTCCAGCTTTTAAATGACATTTTGAATTTTGCCCAATCTTTTCTTGAGCTACTGTACAGTCTGTGCATCATGAATCCATCCATTATCTCTAACACCTCTGTATCTGCTTCTGTCATCTATTTTGTCTCCAGATCTGGTCTCAGATTAGTTCTCCTCCATGCTTGCCTACTTATTAGGAAAGTGGCCCCTTAGGGCCTAAACATCAGTTTTATGAGTTTGCAGAAACTTCTTCCCAGTCGGATGTCCATATAATCTTAAACTTTTCAACCTACATTTCTATGCTGTTTATGAAGGGCAGAGAGCAGAAGGAGAAACGTGGCATCAAATGTGAAGCTCGTCTCCATGAATTTTCCTACTATTTGGAATCCTGGCTCCTTTAAGTCTGGGTTGCCCTAATAGCTCTCCAAAACTTTTAAGTGGATTCTTAGTGTTCTGACAAGGTTTTCTAGTTGTTCTTGATTGGAAACATGGTCTATGCTAGTCTGTCATGGTCGAAAGTATGCATCTTATGTTTTCATAGCAAAGCCAAATGATTTAATAGCCACAGAATCTCTGGGGTTGTGCCTCAGTCCAGAGGCCCATGAAATTTTTAGCTTCAAGGCAGAATCAAGTTGTGTCAAGGAAAATTAGGCCAGCTGTTCTTCCAAGTCAGCCAGCAGCAAATCTGAGAATAAATCAGGAAAGAATGTCCCTGGCCTCAGACACACCTGTAGAAAGAGCAGACAGTTGATAAAGCCCATTCTCAGGAGCATTCCTGATCCATTCATGGATATTTCAAACCACCTGAATTCGCACAACTGTTTGTCTGAGTTTTATATTACAACAATTATAATAGAAACAATTATAATGGAAATATTATAGAGCATGATGCAATCCCCTCTCACCCACAGACAGAAGTGGAAATTGATAGACATAATTATCTCATCAACTTGGGCAATGTTTGTGGAATTAGTTGAAATATTTTAATTAAAACTCCTGCTCCCCCTCAGAGCACATATATGTGTATAAGCAAACACACATACACAGAAAATCCTCCAAAATTTTTATGTGTCAATTTAAATTTAGGATGCATCAAGAGAAACATCACTAACTTCTGATTCAACTTTAATTAAACTAAAATAGTGAGAGAATCCCTTTTTACTTCCTAAGCTTTCAGAGTTTGTTAGTAAAAATAGAATTAGTATAACTAAAAGACTAAATGCACAATTAATAAATAATTGATTAATTAGTATGATCAACCAGAGTAACAGAATTAGAAAATAAGCTTCTAAAGACAAATATGGCTCACTCATTTCCTTTCATTTATAAAGAATTACATCTCTTTCTGTCTTAAATTTGGGCATTTTAACTTTTTACCTTTTTCATTTCCTTATATTCTTAACCCATTTTGTCCCATCATCCAAAATGTGAAATACCTATAAAAACTTGAGTTGAGCAACAAATATACTACTTAGGTGTTAGAGTCTGTAAGCAAGTCTGGATGGCGCCTGGCAAAATGCCAGAGGGAGTGGTTTGTGAAGTAACAAAAGCGAGCCATTAAGTGTGGAGATTCCTTATTGGTTGACTGTTGTATCTAGTTTATGTTAATTAGATAAGCTGTGTGAAATGTATAAATACTGCTCCTGTTCTACAATAAACGGCTCCTACTCCTGCTGTATCGATCTACACAAGTTGTTCATCACCCCCCGTTATTTTGCTGCAGCCGGACTGCGGCACTTAGGGAAACTTTGAAATATTTTGTCTTTAGAAGTCTGTTGTTTTGAGAAAATAGGTGAATGATTTGGCCATTTGAAAAATATGTTTCATACATAAGGATATATGAAAATATATAAATGATATCTGAGCTCTAGATCATGATTTCCATCTTATTTTAATGCCTCTGCATCAGTTTCACTGAAATATTTGCAGAGTTGAAAACTTGGAACTTAATGGGTTAAGATTAACCCTAAATTCCTTAGGAAAAGAAAACAAACAGCAACAAACAAAATATGAAATATTAGGAACATTTTAACCATTGAATATACTTAGAGAAGAAGCATTTCCTAACAGTTCTGTGTGTCTGTTGTTGACCTAGTGACGGTCTATGATGCATTTCTTCATGGGCAATTTAATTCTTTCTTTAAAAAAAAAACCAAATATTTTCATTGTGGTAGGGGAGTTTACCATTTAAACAATCCTATAATAAGTGCATAAGGAAAAAGAATTCCTTTAGTAAAGTCAACTCCTGTTTTCCATTTGTGGTTTCCCAATTTGAAATATCCTTTATTGAATTTTAAGAAGTGAAACATACATATTTTAGAGTAGGTATAAATTAGTCATTCTGACACCCTAGTCAAGAAAATTGAATTGTATTTGAGGGAACATGACAGGTTTTGAGAACACAATTAAAGCCTTTGATATTAGCAAATGCATATTTATCTAAATTAATGTTTGGTACCTAAAATCCTTTAAGGGTGGTTGTCAAGAGAGTTCCTATGTAGGAGGGACACCTGTCTTGCTCTGGTTCTGAGAGGCAGTCTTTGACACTTAACATGCTCTTAAATGTTGTGATAATAAGGACTTGTGTTTTAATCAGAAGGTTAAATGTAGTCTTACATGTTCTTACGTTCCCATTCTCTTTACGCACTCTCCTTTGGTAGTTGTCTAAAAGCCAGCACCCTGCAGGTTATTTTGCTCAGAAATGTTTGAACCAGACTGCCAAAAACCTTTCCCCACAGCTTTTAAAAAACCATTTCTCAGATGTATAGGAATTTTTATTTGTCGAAAATCTGCATGAATCTAAAATTAAACACAACAACAGCAATTCATGTTGAAAAGAATTTATAAAGAAGGAAACCATGGCAACCAAATCACTTATTTTTAACTGCACCAACCCTTATCTCTACCTTCACCCCAAAACTAAGCACACTAAAGCCGTAGTCTTACCCATGCTGCCTTACTCCCATTGTAATTCTGAAAGTCGAAAATAGCAACAGGAATTGCCATATTTATGCTACTAAGTACTGTGCAAGCCATGCTTCTCTTCCTATTTACTAGCTCACATTATCCTGCAAACAGCCTTTGAGAAGATTTTGTGGTTGTCAAGAGGAAGCTCAGCTATGGCGTACTGCTGGGTCAATGCCACTGCTAGTGCCAGCAGCAAATCTCTAGTGGTTAGATTAGGGTCTGATGTAATTACCCAAAGACTCCATATCTTATCATAAGTGAGCTGACTGTACAGGGAAAGAGCAGATGTCACTGTAGTGCATTCCAATATAAGATTCCCTTGGTGCCCAAGGATCCTGTCAGTGCCTGGTACCTGGATAGCCCTGTGTTTGCTGTACTATAGCCTGTTAAGTCCCGGTGTCCCATCAGAGTGTCAGGCAGATGGACACTTAACAATGTATATGCTTTCCTTAATCAAAGATTTACAAACTTCAGGTAGAGACTGTTTTTATTAGAATGCCTTTCCAAGTACTCTTTAGAAATTTTCAGGATTGGATGATGCCAAAAAACATAAGCCTATTTTCCTGTTAAGACTTTAAATAACAGTTCACTCTCAAGATTTGTATATGTATTTGAAAATCATGTCGCATATTTTAATAAATATCAACCAACAGGATATGGTATTTGAAATATGTCTTTGGTAATGCCTCTGTTTTGATTTCTGTATGCTCAGTTGCATGAAAAAAAAACTAAGGATGTCCAAAGACAAGGGTCCATTACTCATTGATTCAGTTGAACTAGTCATCCCAGAAGGGAGCTAAAAGAAACACAGACTTTATGATTGAAGATCAAAGACCTGCATGATAGAAACAGGCACAAGAATATGTTGAAGGCGTGAAGGGCAATAACTCAATAAACCAATTGAATTAGATAGAAAATTGATCTTAGATTTTCTGTAATAAATGGAAAATGTGGTGGATTAAAGGACAATGGCCTCTTGTCCATGAATCATGCTCAGGGTTAAATAAGAGACCAAGAAAAGACTGCATCTTATCACAGGAGTAGGAGAGCAGAGGCCTTGGCTCTTGGGGGTTTCCTTTTAGCCTCTTTCTTATTTGTTTCTGGGGCTCATTTTTCAGAATTTACCCCCATTAGATAGGTCTGTTTGCATGACTTCATCTCACCCAAGGCTTCCTGGGTTCTGAACTATGGCTTTCAGGTCTATTTGCTTAAATACTTTGCCAAATTCTCAGATAGGTGCTTAAGAAAAGAACAAATACTTACCACTGATAAAAAGTGTTACATTTCCTCTAAAGCAAGTATAGGAAGCAAAACAAAAGTATTGATTAGTAGCACTTCTTTGAAATCAGAGGAAGTCAGAATATATTGTTTTTCAGCTTTAGTACAGAGAAACAAAAACAATCTTACTTGGAATTATGAAAAGAAAAGTGGGAATATCATACAGTTTACTTATTTCCACAGCTGCTGTTAGTTTATTTTCTATGATTGCATCTTTGTTTCCAATATCTCCTATTTTTGGTAGCAGCTCGGAGGATTTATTCAGCAAATATTTATTTTGCCCCTGTGAGGCATGAGTCACTGGCATGAAAAATGATAACTGTAGAAGTCCAACTGCAGATGTGTGGAAACATGAGGGAATCCAGGTGTGAATATGGTTTGGAACAACCATCTCTCGCCATCCTAGAGAGGCACAGAAAAGAAACTGCTTATTCAGCAAGCAAAAATGTTAGGAGTGCAGAAGTAATGAGAAAGGACAGGTTTTTTTCCCACCTACTTTTTTGAGGAATATTGTGAAATGGCTATCTTTGGAAAAAGCCAAATTTTGACACTATAATTCAGTAAAGTAGTAAGAAAAACAAGTTTCTCATTTCTGAGCTTGGCCAGCTGTGTTACAGTCAAACTTTATTAATTTGGATGACTTTTTCATTAAAAAAATTATTTAAAAGTCAATAAAGCCCAGGCTAAGAATGTTTACCATATGGATATAAAGTTAGAAATTTATTACATATATTAATTAGGTACTCAAGCAGCAAGGAAATTTTGAAATATTTATCAAAATGTTTTTCAGTTTCTGAGGTTCACTCATTCTCAAGAGTATTTAAGTTATTTGTGTGTCTGTGTGTGTGTGTGTGTGTGTGTGTGTGCGCGTGAGCTAGAAATTGAACTCAGGACCTGGCATGCACTCTACCACTGAGTTAGACCCCACTCCCTTAAATTCTTTGTCATTGAAAACAAACACTACTGAAAAAAATCCTAAAATTGGCACAAGATTTAAAGCTTTGTACCTTGATAGTTGATGTATAGTCAGTTTACTCCTAAATGGATGTTTTAACGTGTCTGATGCACTATAGCATGATAATAAACATGTGAGACAGTTGAGGCAAAGGGAAAAAGCAGCACAGAAAGCAACTGAGATGAACTAAACCAGAGGCACAGGGATGAAGAAGGTGTGAATGTCACAACGCACTGCTCCTTGCCGGGAGACAGCCTCAGAGCTTTCTGGCCACCATAAGTGGGAAACGTTCCACAGCGTCCATGAGATAAATCCAGAGCAGCAGTTCAGATAAAAGCACAATTATTCCTGCAACTTGGGAAAAATTTCTCCCTCCCTCAGGTCCTCATAAAAAAGTCAGTGAGTCATCTGGTAAAGCTCCTGCATAGGGTCCTTTTGGGGGTGGGGGCAGGGTATTTCATCAAGGAGCTGCCTCACAGCATGCCTCTGGGGACTGAAGTCCATTCTGTCCTCAGCAAAGGAAGTCACTTAACCTCTTCGCCACTGAGATGCTTCCCCTGGAAAACCAGGGCTGGCTGACCTCTTGGGCTCCACCCAGTGGTAAAATTCTATTTCTTGGATTCTGATCATTACAGTAGGTTTTTTTAAAAAAACTGTTTGCTAACATTTTTTCAGCTTAGAAAGGCAGAATATTCTTGAAATAAGATTGTGTAGGTGTGTTTGGGTGTATGTATTCAAACTTCTTACTCATTGATCTACAGTACCAGACCGAGTCCAGGAGGGAAAGAGAATTCACACCATTGATATAACAGGGAATATTTAATAGAAATAATTATTAACTAACAGCAGGGAGTAGCCACTATGAGATAAAAGGGTTCTGAAGGACAGTACCCAATGAAGGGAGACACTTGGAAAGGGGCATCCTTGGCAATGCTGAGATTTAGACTTCAGCAGAGAAGTTGCTGCTGCACCTTCTGGCTAGCAGGGAAGTTCACTGGTGCCCCAGGATAAATGTGGCCCACTGCCTCCATTGCCTCAGGCTGGAGAGAGGAACTGGCATGCAGAAATCTTTCTACTGGGATCCCAGCAAAGCTTTCTGGAGGGCATGCATCCCTGGACTGCTCACAACAGCCACACTCCAGGTGCAAGACGAGATAAAACGCCCAACTCAGGAGAAGTCTTTTCCTCTGGCGCTGTCCCTCCTTTGATACCTTCTACTGACAAAGCTTAACATGGTACCAGTTGGCACAGGATACATCCTTCAGGGTTCCAACTCCAGTCTTACAAAAGAAGACATGGGAGGGTGAATTTAGAGCTCACAGGCAATAAATGGAATAGATAACCTACCTACCTTTCCCTAAATCTTTAGATTACAAACTGTTACACATTTTATTTGTCAATAGGTGATGTGATGCTTTCTCTGGTATTCAAGAGGCTTGGATAAGAAATAATAGCAATGGTCCAGGGCATCAGTAATTTTTCCCACAGTCCATCAACAGTTGACAGAATTCGCCAACTCTTCTGCATTGACTTTCTAATATCCATGGCATGGAATTTGTGATTTAGACATCAAAACCTTTCTCAGTAAGTCAGCATTCCTCTAAGCAAGGAGACTATCTTTTGGCTAAATGTTTATTCATTTTTTCAGTCAGTCAATAAATATTAGATGAATACTTACTATAAGCTAGGTACTGGGGGGCACAGAACATTATAAAATTAAAAGACCCAAAGACTTTATAGTGATAGTGCTTTGAAGAAGACGAGAAAGTACTATAAAAGCAAATAATAGGGAGACTTCACCTACTCAAATAGGGGAGGTTGGGAAGAATTCCTGATTGCAAAAATGAAATGAAAGGAGAAGTTAGTTGACTAACAACAGGGTGTGGTGGGAAAATCACTGGGTTTTGGGAAGATCATGTGACCTATGGAGGGAAAGAGGGTACATTCAAGGAACTTAAGGAAGGCAAGAGGGACCACGGAGGAAGGTGGATTCCTCAACAGACTTCCTCTGCACCATAAATTGTCCCTGGGGCTCTAGCTTGCTGCCTCCACTGCAGATTTGGAGTCACCAGCCACCCTGATTGCATAAGCCAATCTTTTATACTAAATTCCTTCCTCTCCCTATATATGAATATCCAACGGTTCAGTTTCTGGGAAACCCTAATATACATTTTTTAAAAATATTTATTTTTTTTTTTTGTAGTTGTAGTTGGACACAATACCTTTATTTATTTATTTATTTATTTATTTTTATGTGGTGCTGAGGATCGAACCCAGGGCCTTGCACGTGTGAGGCAAACGCTCTACTGCTGAGCCACAACCCAGTCTTCCACCATACAGATTTTTATAGGTACAAAAACACATGAAATCCTTCCTGAGGATTTAATCTATGCTTTGGTAGTTTTCCCTCGTGGCAATTTCTCCTTCCTGGGTATGCTTGGCAATGCCTCTAGACATTTTAGGTTGCCATCACTGGGAATGATGTCACTGGCATAGGCTAAGTCTCTTCATATGCAAAAAGACAGTCCTGCAACTGAGTTTTACCCCATAGTTGAGAACCTCTAGTCTATGGGAATGGACAGCCATAGAGATGTGTCAAGTAGGACTGGGGTTGGGTGGGGTAAAGGGAAGGGCAGGCAGTGAGAGTGAGTAATTTTATGTCTAAACTATCTTGCTCTGGAGGAAGCCCCAGAGTAGATGCATTGAGATCAAAGAGATTTTAAAATGACTGTTAATGTTAGTTGTAAAACCAAGTAAAATGTGTTTGCTATATTTCACAATATCTTTTCAAATCATGGCTATTAAAACTGTGAACTCCATCCCTCAGGTAAAGGAGAAAGTCAAGGACATCATTCAAATGATTTAACATTGGAGAAAAAAATCAAAACATGGATAATGTTCATTGTTCAGTTATCTCATTCAAACGATATGTTACAGATTTCCATGGAATTAAGGGATTGATATTTTCTAGCATTTCAACTTTCAGATCTAAAAATACTTCCAGGTAAGAATGCAACAAATTCCCCCAAATTTTCATATGGCTAGATATTAGTAAAGCCTACCTCTATATGATGTCATGAATATTCCATCATAAAAGTAATGAAAGGTAAATTCTGAGAGTTCTAATTTGAAGCCCCAGGACATTTTAGCTCATCTGAAAGACAGAACTTTGACTACTGTGGAAAGATTTTGATATTGTGTTGGTGGACATGAAAATTAAGAAAAAGTACATCCAGATGGGCCAGGAACTCTCTTGTGCTCTTCTTATCAATAGTTTTTCAGCCAAGGCAATGCACCTACCTTTAACTCAAGAAGGGTAAAGTTTTAACTGTTGAACTTTTTTCCCAAATCTCATTCTTTCTATTTATCATAGAAATTATAAATTATAGATATACTTCTATAATCAGATTTGTATAATATTTTAAAAATATATTTAAAAAATAGCTCTTTAGAACAAATAAAAAACACTGAAAAATCTCTGATGCAAAGGATTTAACTAGACTTGAGAGTTTGGCAAGCTCTGAATTCTCTTTCTAAATTCTGATTGAACAAGGTATGTTGGCTCCCCTAGAACTAACTTCATCAATGTGCCAATTTTCTCTACATTTTCAAATTATCAAATGCTTTTTTAAACCTCAGAGAAAGAAAAATCATCAGGAATAAAAAAATAAAAAGTTGGGTAGTAGATAAATGTTAAAATGCCAATGGAAATAGCTAAGATACAATTGTCCCCCAAACAAGTATTAAAAATACTTCTATCTTGATGCAAAAAAAAAAAAATGACTCTCCATTCTGGCTCAGAAATAGAAGTATTTCTTAACTAAATCCTGGAATATCCAAAGACTATTCATTCTCATGCTGGTGAAAAAATATATATCATTTTTTGCTATTTCATACTTTTTGGACAATTCTATTTAATCTATATTTTTCAACTTCATTTTTCCACTTAGTATTTGCCTCAACTAAGCAAGCAAACAAGTCAACTTGAGTATTAGAAAGGAAAACTTGTGAAAACTCAAAAGTTATTTGTTACTGATCAGCAGTGTGTATCAGCAGTGTGTTCTTCCCAGTTGATATCATAATGAGATTTGGAGCTTGGAATTGTGCGTATTAAGCATCTGAGCAGTGAATCCAGAGGGCTTCTACGTGCAGCTGTACAATTATGAATTTGCTGGCTTCCTCATCTGTACTTGAGTTGGCTCTAACAGGACATTTTAACGCCCACTGTTTACACATATCCCCCTTTAACTCACAATTCTGATAAGAGGAATTGCATTTCTTAGAGATGGAAGCAATCTAGACAGTGGCTACCAGAAGATGATTATGAACATGCAGCTGTGAAATGTCTGCAATTTTTAATGATTAGAGTGTAAAGTATTGGAAGTCCAGTTTATAAAGGACCGACTGTCCCTTCTCTCGCTATGACATGTTTTAGATCAATGAAAGCAAAGTTTTAAAAGAAGGAACATGTGGCCAAGTGTTAACAATGTAGGCTTTGAAATCAGTCTGTTCTACTACAGGAAACTTTAAATGTTGGAATATTTTCCTTCATGTTTATTTATTTACTTTTTATTCTTATCTTCCCTAGGCCTGAGTGTTGGCCTACAAACTATTCAAACATTTATGTGACTTCTGCTTATGTGTTCCAGAGGAGAAAAAAACCTTTCACTGTAGGTAGTAAAAATCAAGCAAAACAGATAGGGTCATGATTTGCCAAAGGTCAAAGGTCATAACCCATGAATGACTCAAGAGGCCCTGAGGTCAAAGGTGCAACTGGAATCCCATAACCTTCACTCCACTTTTGCATCACAAAAGACAACAGTACTTTTCAAACTTCTGTGAAGAAATCTATATACATGTTCGCATTTTCCCTTGAAAAATTCTTTCAAAATGATTCTGCCCATGATTATTTTTCCTCTTGAAATCAAGTGGTATGAAATAGGCTCCTATATAAATTGAATATCTCCTTAGTCTTTTATTAGTATTCTATGTCTGTAATCTAGAGGAGGAAGAAGTAACAGAGTTTAATATGTTTTATAAATGGAAAATAAGCACAATTTTTAGAAGATTAAAACCCAGACCAAGAAGTATATTTATCTTCTTTGTTATTTCCTTTTTTAGTCTCCTGACCTTTCCTAAAAATTTGTTTTTCTTGAAAAAATAATGAAGTAATAGTGGTCTCTTTGTTTTCCATTTGGAAATTATGTTTATGCAAAATTTTTAATACAAATCCAAAATAAGTTTTTGCCATAGGAACCATTCTACTACTATCTTAATATCTTTCACTAATTTAAAACAACTAATACTTCAATGATGCCAGGACCACTATCTAGGTCAGAATGTCTGCTCAGATCTTAGGATGTATAGTAGTTGCAGATAGATCTACAGCATGTAAACTGGAGGGAAGATACGGGGCCTTGCTTTTCAACTCCATTGGTTTCTAACCTCTCATGAGCACTTAATTCCTCCCAGAGAAGGAAAGAGCCACAGTGTAGAATCCTGTGGCCCATGAAGGGTAATTGGAAAACATCTTTTGAAAGATTTACAAGGCTGCCAAGGATTTTGCCAGCTTTAAACCTGATTGATTCAGTGTGAAAAGATCTGAACAATTCTGACCTAAAAGTTTAAAGACAGACCTTTCCTGTGAAAGTATAATTTAGAGCCTGTAATAAAATCGTATTGGAAAACACCACATTGAAGAATACAGCCATAAATTGAAAAACTTAGCATTATGTTAAAGGATCTTTTTTCCCCACTTAAATCCTCTGAGAGAACACTAATTGTCCACCAGATACTTTAATAATGAAGTGTTTTGGGTTCTGCGGGGATTTTTTCCCCCTACATAGAAGAAGTGCCTAAGGAAAGACAAAATGAGTCAACTACTTTGCCTTCCTAATTTGGCTTCTTGGTTATATATAATAATGGAATTTATACAACTTTTATCTTAATAGATAAAACAAAGGAAAGTGAAACCTTGTTTATCTTTAATAAACAAAAAGTAGACAAAAGAGACTTGTTCCATATTTTAATTTTTTGAAGTGCTAGTTTTTTATCATATATTAATTTCCATCTTGACAAAAATATATACACTCATAATTAGTGTAACATTTTGTGGATTGGATTGACTACTTTCAATGACTCAGATAAATTAATGATTAAGCATCTTCCAGCTAATTACTCCAGGCCATTAAGTATTTATGCAATCTATAAGTCTATCATCTATATTAACCTCTTTTTTTTCCTACTGTCTATTTTAGAAGCAGCAATTTGGATTAAACTATAACAGAAATTTTAAGAACACAAAATTAAATAGAATGCATTTTTTTTTCTTTATCTCGTATTAGGAAAGTTGAAACTTTGGTACTTAGATAAAAGTCTACTTACCTTTAAACAATACTTCCTTTGTGGGATAGTTTCAACTAACTTTGTGTTTCCTCCTCGAATTTCAGTTTGAAGTATTCAGGGAAAAATGCCATGTGCCTTGCTTGCCTGTGATTTGGGCGATATTCCATTTGCCTTTTGAGCCTTGGAATCATATGAACTTAAGCTTAGATGTTTACAAAAGGAATCTTGATTGATTGGTATTTTAGTCACTACATACATATTTACAAGTGATCAGGAAACTTTTTTTTGTTTTAAATGTAGATTTGTGACACCAATTTTACAACAAATTGAAAGCATCATTCTTCCTACTGTCAAATAAATAGATAAGTAAAAAATAAAAATAAACAATAGTGGGGCAGTGATAGGAAGAGAAAAGTAGAAAAGAAGTTTCTTTAAGAAATACATAAGGGAGGGAGTCCTCTGTGGTATAAACTAGTGAAAAGGGCATTCAGAAAGGAAGGAGGGGCCAGACTGCTTGGTTCTCACATTTCTTTCCTGAAGAATTAGGTAATAAGTTGGCTCAGGCTTTCTTCCCCTTCCACATTCCAACTGGAGTTTCATGTCAAGGAGGTAATTTAACAGTCATCTGCAAATCCTGCCTCTCTTGCGAACTAGAAGGCTCCCCGTGATTGAAGCCATCAAGGGTTGAATGAATTCCACTGTATCAACTTCCAGCAGGCCTTTAGGGTTTTCTGCAGGATGGTTGCTCCTTATGTTGGCCTAGAACAGTTCTCTAAGAGGGCATGGTCCCCAAAGGTCTTCAGAACTTTGCAGTCAGTTAAGGTGAAAACTGTTTACTGCTCGAAAAATACCCCAGGGTAAATGAAGAGTCAGGTTAGCAATTGGCAATAGAAACCATTTTTTGATATGTTCCCATCACATCACAATATTACAGGAGTCATCCTGCAGTAAGATTGGAAGAGTGAAGGTTTTAGGGAGTTCTGATTTTGAGTTCTGGTGCCACCTAGTGGGAAGGCAGGGGAAGAGAAGATGAAGAGCAAACTGGCTTGGGTCCTCCTTCAGTGAAGACTTTTATCTGATTAATTTTCTTCGAAACTTTTCATTAAAACAAAAGAAAACAAAAACAAACAGCCACAACAAAATCATCAAAATTTTTATCACTTTCCTGAGGAGAAGCTTTCAAGGATTTCCTATTAGTTGAAGAATTAAGACCAAAGACCTATTTTGCCCATACCCTGGCCTCCTTTGAGTCCAGCCTGCCTGTGCAGGGTTTCTTGAAACTGCTCTTCTCCATGATTTTTTCGTAACAGCTGGTCTGGTCTGCTTCTCAGAAATGTTCATCACCCTTGATCACGTTATCTTCCTGTCCCAGATAAGA
Source organism: Callospermophilus lateralis (assembly GCF_048772815.1). NCBI lineage: Eukaryota > Metazoa > Chordata > Mammalia > Rodentia > Sciuridae > Callospermophilus > Callospermophilus lateralis. The sequence goes on along the minus strand of NC_135316.1, from coordinate 93,528,687 downwards.
TTAGACTGTTCTCTCATTTTACAACGTCCTGTTTGGAAGCACATGGAGGTTGGCTTTGATGTCTCCAGTGTTTGTGTCTCTCATAAAATTCCCTTTTGAGAAATCCTCCACCTCTTCCTACATCTCTGGAGCAGTGCATTCGAGCTCATCTGGGTTGGCTTGTTATATTATCAGCAATCACTGGAAGAAAGTGCTTTCACCTCCAGGTGGAGAGCAAGGTGAGTGCTAGAGGTAGGTGGGAGTTTAAAGTCCAAATCTGTAGTTTTCTAACTGTGCAGCCTTGAGCACATAGTTTCTCTGGCTCATTCTTCATCTGTTAAATAAGGATAAGTATAGTGCTTACTATCATGTCATGGTTGTAAATCACCTCATACATATGAAAGTACTTACAACAGTGTGAAACTTGTAGTTAATGCCTTATAAATATTTGCTGCACTTATAGTTTTGGGAGGTCATTTCAACAGGAATGGGAACAGATGAAAAAGTTTATTGCACAAGATGTTTCAACATGTGTACTAGAAACACCCAACCTATAGAATACTCCACTAGTTAAGGTTCTATGGGAATATAAGCTTGTGAAGTGCCTCATGCTACACGTAGTTACACACTGTATAGAGGTGTATAATCTATGTACATATATTTGTTAATTAGCATAAAAGAGGCTATTAAATCTTGATATATAACAACCTATCTAACTTTGTGTAACTTGGCATAACCTAAAACTATGTGACCCAAGAATCCCTTTTAATATTACATCTTAACATCTCATCATTTGTGTTTTGGCAGAGGGATCCTCCACTCAAAACTTTTAAGGACAAAGTAAATAATGTGAATCAGGGAAGTGAGTCAGGTAAAACAGAGTGGGGGGCAGAATGAACTGTGGAGAATGAGAGGACATGGACCTCAGAAATGCATTTCAGTTTGGCTTCTGAAGAAACACTGTGCCAGAGAAGACACATCTGACTTCTGCATGGTCCTGTAGAGTGGGGAAAGGGAACCAACTATGAACTAAATATGTAATCTGGGAAGATCCATTTTTTAGAGATAAAAGAGAGAAACCGGATGAAGAGATCATGAAGGAAAGAGCTGCATCCTCAAAGCAGAAAGAGGCAAAACAGAGAGGTCCCTGTGTCTAGAAGTCTGCCACAGTTGTGGCTGGTTAAAATCAAGGGGTCAGCAGGGCTGCCTTGCTTCTGAAGCAGGCTTTGGGAGAGAATGCACTTCCTACTGTTTCCTAGTGTCTATGGGCTTCCTGAGCCCTTGGACTGTGGGGCCTGTCTCCACCCCAAGGTGTGTGTGGCCCTTCTCTATGGCATCACCCTGGCCTCCTCCAATCTCCCTCCTCCACTTTTTAGGAGACTTTGATTACATTGAACCCACCTGGATCTTCAGGATGTTCACTTTGTTTTAAGGTCAGTGAGTTAGAAACATTAATTCCACAGGCAACCTGAGTGCTCCTGTCATGGGATAGTCTCAGATTGGGGAGACTAGAATAGGGGTTCCTTGATGGGGAGCTACTCCTCCTAAGACAGAGGGGAAGCAGGAAGGATACTGAAGACAACATATGTTGGCGACAGCTGGAACTGGGGCTTCTTCATCCTCCCCTCCTCCGACCTACTGTGTGCATCGTCCTCTTACCTTGTGATAATGGGAAAGGAAGTTGGGAAAGAGAAGGAAACTGAAATTCATTTGGCAAGAAATTATGCGGGCAAGGATGTGACTCTAAATAAGGGTGGAATGCCTTTGGGTAGGTAGGGAATTGTTCAGGCATCTGCTCTATGATGCCCATGCTAATCAGAATAAAGATGGTCCTCCAGGAGAAAGGATCAGAAGAGGCTGTATTAGAAAGATAAACTTAAAAATATATATATTGGGCTGGGGAATGTGGCTCAAGCGGTAGCGCGCTCGCCTGGCATGCATGTAGCCGGGGTTCGATCCTCAGCACCACATACAAACAAACAAAGATGTTGTGTCTGCCAAAAACTAAAAAATAAATATTAAAAAATCTCTTTCTGTCTCTCTTTCACTCTCTCTTAAATATATATATATATATATATATATATATATATATATATATATATATATATATCTCCTTCTTACAACTGAGGCTGATGATTCCAAAAAGATGCTCCTTGTCCAGTCCTCTGGAAGATGGCATGCATCGGCAAGTGGAGTAGCCACACAGCTCTTGGCTGGGTTTGGTTTTATGGGGCACAGTGACAGGGGCAGGTGGGAGATGCCCTGTGTTTTGGGGTTTCTTGAGAAATCTTCTCCCCCTCTGTTATGCTTAGAAATTTGCTTCTTCTATGGCCCTCTACAGATTCCTAGGTGTTTCTCAAATTGTTCTGTACAGAATTCTAGAATACCCTATAGCACAAGTTAGCTCAGTTTCTTATATAATCTTCTTCTTGGCAGTGACTCCCTGAAAGCAAAGGACATTTAATTGTATTTTCGATCTCAGTCGAGTGTCTGCATTCATATCATTAGATTTACCACTCATGGAATATATGAATGATTTACGTGATATAAAAATAAGCATTAAAACAGTGCTGGGTAAAAATTTAAGTGTATATCAGAATATATATGTGGAAGCCTGGTATTCAAAGTGTGGTTCTCGGCCTCATTTGGGAGCTTGTGAGAAATGCAGACATGGCACCTCCCCTAGACTTGATGGCATTGGAATCTTACGTTTGGCTTTATCCCCAAGTGACTTGGGTGCCCATGAAAGTTTGAGAAAATTCAAGAGAGGGTTTGACTCAGTATCTGGCACATAACATCATGAAGAGTGGATCACATTAATAAGGGTTAGATGGTTTATTTATGGTTCATTTGCAGAAAAAATAAAATAACACACAGGAGTTGCCTAGATACAGCAAAAGTGTGAAAGTTCTAAACAAGTGACCGAAGTGTGTGAAATGGTGAACTAGCACACAAAGGTGACTCTGACTGTGTTGAAGGAGTCAGGTATTTAATTTCCTATGTATACCCTTTGATACTACATTGTTACACTCACCTAATAAGTACCTGTTTTTTTCTTCCTTTCCACCTTTCTGATTCTTTTTTTCAGTGTCAATCAACAGATATTTACTGAACCCTTGGCTATGCCCCATTCTGGGTATTGATAGTCAAGCTGAAGTGTCCGACCTCATAGATATAATTGTGTCCCCATACAGTGATCCCTGAAATTCCTTTAGGCACTTAAAGTCACTCTTTTATTGCTGGCACCTTAACTAAGAACAGGCCTCACTTTCTTCTGGGTTGATCCGATCATAGAGAGAAATGAACACATACTTATTTATTATAACACTTAAATTATAGATGGAACTCCATCAAATCACATAATAAAATTCTAGTTTGCATGTAAAACAAAACCAGTTAACCAGTGTGGGCAATCCAAAATTCCCCTCGTTCCATGGGCCTGAGGCAGTCTGGACTCTGCAGTAAGACCATTCTGACTTTATGTGCCCAATCATCAGCTGCTTTGGACTCCTTCAGGCAATAACAGCAAGAACTTAGGAAGCACTCAAAGGACCCCTTGCTCTGAATAATTGCTAGCTTCTGCTTTGGGACTGAAACTCAGGGCAGTATAGCTTTACTCTTAAAATCCTGGACACTAATTCAATCATATTGTCCTTAATGTAACACTCACTTAACCAGGAACTTCAGTAGCAAAATATTTGATGTATCATTCTCAGATTTTCAGAATAAGTCCACTTCATGATTCATATCCTGATTCTATGTTGTCTATTTGTGAGTGGATTGTTTTTGATATAACATTAGGGAGAGTGTTAGACTGTGGTATGCTGGTTTGACCTTTCTAAATGAATAAATCAAGTAATTTCGTAAGTGGTTTGGAGTGTGGGTTTAAGATCAAGAAGCAAGGAGCATTTGTAGCCTAGAATATTATTCACCTCTATTAAATCTTGATCATTTAAAAATTGAAGGAAATTGGAAGTCAATCCTTTATTTACTGGAGAACCGATTTAACAATCTAATACACATCGAATAACAATTATTGATAATTGAAATAGCTTTTTTATCTAAGACACTTGAATGCTCCCTAACTTCTATTTTATTGGAGAAATATTTGAGGTACAGTTCATTTGAATCTAGACAATTCAAGGAATAAGTTCAACCCTTTAATTCTTTGATTCACTCCTTGTCATTAACTTATGTTTTAAAAAACATTTATAATGTGTATGAAGCATGAGTCTATCATTACCAGGGGAGAAAAATCTGGTAAATAAAAATTTTAAAAAATTGAAATGGAAACCAATTCATTTATACTAATATGAATAAGACAGTTAAAATATTTGTGGAGAAATATTCTTGAGTAAGGAAAATTACAGGGAAAAAATCTTCTGAGTAAGAAATCATGGTATATCCTCTGGTTTTTAATCTTTATATTTACATTTATCTTAAAACTTAAATCAGTATTTTCTACCGAAATCATGTCTATCAACATATATTCATCCCCCCATCTCTCTCTTCCTTTCTCTGTGTCCACACACACATTCCACTTTTTCATTCATAAAACACATACAAATCATTACCCCAGCCCTTTTTACCCCACTTTATAAAGCTTTCAGTTCTATGTTTGGGAAGAAGTGTGATAAACAGAATGAGCCTACAACCAAAGAGCCCTTTGGTTCTCACCTTTGCCCACTGCTGCCTGGATGTCTTATGAAGACTCTAGCCGACTCTGACAGACTGGGTTATCATAGCATGAAACACATTAAGGACTGTCAAAGGTGCCCACCTTGTGGAGGAAGTGTAGGAGGTGGTCCTCCTCCAAGCCTGTTCCTAAGATCCTGGTGAAAGTCCAAGTCGGAGTGTGAGGTTCTGGTTAATTCCCAGCCCTACTTAGGCTCACTTGAAAGCTCTGTATCAGTCAGAGATTGCACCTCTTCACAGATAGCTATGCTTGCAACGTACAGTGGCCTTGAGGGTGATGGAAAGTAGGGAAACTGAAGATCTAGTTAAAACCAGTTCCCAGAAGTCACTGAAGTCATAGAACAGGAGGCGTGTGGTGTCATCATTACACCATAAAGTCAATACAATCATTAGAAGAATTTAAAGGTATGTATGGTTATGGTATGTATGTTTATAAATGCTATGTATAGTTTAAGGCATGTATGGTCATAAAGATTATGACCATAGATGTAATGATTTTTACATGGCAACAGGCCAGTCTAGATTGCTTAGATTTCTTTCTTTTGAGTTTTTCAAAAAATAATCTATATTTTTGGCATTATAAGATTATTTTTAAAAGTCTGAAACAAGATACAAAGGTTTTGGATAATTTTTCAGCAGTCCTAAGTTGTCTATGCTTCGCATGTATTTTTGTATAATTAAAAAATATTTTAAAATTCTTTTAGATAACTTTTTTTGAAATGGCTTCTTTTAATTGGCCTCTTGATATGATTGTTGCCATTGTGTAAAGCCACAGTTAGAGAAAGATTTATAAGGACAGAGTTAGACTGGTACTTACGAGGGGCTGTAGAAGGGAGAGGTTAGCAAAAAGGATATAAAATATTATTGAGTAGAAATAAATTCGAGGGATCTATTGCACAATCCATGACTATAGCTAATAGTAATATGTTGTGTTCTTGAATATCCTGAAGAGAGTAGATTTCAGTTGTTCACAAAAAATAAATATGTGAGGGAATGTATATACGTTAATTACCTCAATTTAGCTCTTCCATAATGTATATATATTTCATAACCTGTCATATACAATAATATACACATTTTTATTTGTCAATCAATAAAGAAAGATTTGACACTTTGAAATATGAAATAGTTTTGGCATATGAAAAGTCATTTATAATCACATCTCAGGAATTAGCTGCTAACATTATTAACAGGGACAGTTATAGCTAAAAGTTCCTTACACAGTTATGAGGGAAATTTCACTAAATATAGTCAGTATTAATGAAAAGTGTTGACAAGAAGAGTTGAAAATAAAACCTCAAGACAACTTTTTGATTGAAAATTCTATTTGTGTTTGCAAATGTCATTTTTGAAGAGCATCACTTTATTGTAACAATAAATAAATTAGAAGACAGACCAAAGAAAATATTATTTAACCCAATGTAACAGGAGTCTTTTAGTAGGTACATACAGAATCCATAAAAAAGCATCTTGGTCACCCATTGGCCTATTCAGGTGACCTGTCTAAAATCAGTAGTTGCAACAGTCTTCTTATAATTTTATCCAAATTACATAACATTGTTTGTTCTTGAAACATAATCTGGATTTCCCTCAATTTAAGAAGATAATATTTGTATATTTACTATAGAAGAATATTTGAATTTCTTGCTAAAAACATGCTCCCCTCTTAGGGTCATGTAGGTATTTTGTTGCTAATGTTTAACTGGAATATTTTCATTAAATCATAACATTTACAGGACATAAACCTTTGGGCACATGTTGAAGACTATAGACTTTTGGATGTCACTAAAGTAGATGGTTTTCCAGTGTAACACAAGTCTAGAAAGGTTAGGCTCTATTTTTACATGAGTTCTTAGATAATGCCAAATAAACTCCAAATTCATATTTCTTGAGTCATATCCAAAGTACAAGATTTTTCTCTTATAACAACCCTTATTAAAATAGGAGTATTAGATCATTTGTAAAAATTTTTGAGCTGTAAAACTGCATATCTGTAGTTTGCAAAAATGCACATTTAAATAGAAAAATTTCTGAATGTTCAGCTCTTAGCCACAGCACATTAAGTAGCACAATTAATTTTATATTTAATTTTATCTGAAAGACACAGAGAGTAGGTCATTCATTTCAGGGTCTTTTCATTTTGTTTATATAATCTGAACATAATTATTCCACCAGGCCACTTCCAACATGCTGACATGACTAAAGTGAACATAAATCTTAAGTTTTAGAAAGCAAAATTTCTCTGTTGGTATTTTATGTATTTTTGACATTGCTATAAGGCATATTTCAGAAGTAAACTATGTGCAGAATAATGATTAAATGAATGAACTAAGAGCCAGACTGCCAGAGAATGAACCAACTCTTCCACTGTGCAATGAATTATTTATCTAATGTGTTCCAGAGATTTTCATGTGTAAAGTGGAGGGTGCTAAGATTATGTTACTATATATAGAGGTATCACCAGTATTAAATTGAATTCATATATGCAAGCCACGTAGAATAATATCTGACACATAATCAATAATCAGTAAATGTGTATCATTATTATTAACTTAAAAATATACAAGAACTTTCCCTTTCTTATGCCCCACTTATAGTAGCAGTTTTTTTTCACAAATTTCTTTCCTGTGTGTCTCTCAAAACTCTAGCTTATGTTACCAGATCATTGTTTTCTTATTTTCTCCTAAATTCAGCTCTTTTCTTTTTGTATATAAACCAATTTAGATTTTATAGGCAAAATTCTCTACCCATTATTCTAGTCAGCCCAATAAATGTCTGGAGTCTGTGCAAGTCTAGAGCAGGTAAATAAAGTGTCTTTCCCAAAACAAAAAGTGACTGGCTTAGGAATATCAGGCTGTGCTGCTATTTCTTACATTTTATAACATGTATATTTTGGTATATTCTTACAATTTTCTCAGTTATATTTGTATGAGGTGTGTGTGTGTGTGTGTGTGTGTATGTGTGTGTGTGTGTGTGTGTACACACGTGCGTGCCTGAATTCACTTAGTTTTTCTTCCAATACTTGAAAATATATGCTGACAGTTATTCTTAACAATTAATGGAATGTAATTTAATGGGTTGAGTCTGGACTGGAAGGCAGAGTGTTTTATTGATTTCTCATTGAGCCTGCAAAGTACTCTTCTTTCTTCTGGAGTCCAGTGGAGTAACACATTTAGAAATGACCTTTTTGAAACATTTTGAAATTCATTTTCCTAAAATTATTTTCAATATGTAAGAACCTGATAAAACTGTACTGTGGTACATATTTTAGCAACATATTATGCTGTATATGTAATGGTGAGCTGGGAATGATTTACAGCTGTGTTTCCCCCCTCCCTGCCAAATAAGCCACAACTTGCTTTGTTGTATTTGTGGATTTCCATGGCATAAAGACTTGCAACCTCACCAATTTTAAGGTGGGGAAGACTTGCTTAGCAGGATAGCATTACAGAGCATTTCTATCACAAAGATACAATAAATAATAATGAACCTCAAGAAGACAGGTAATAATAGTAAAATGCATTAAATAGTTAGGGAGTTATGACTTTTGAGTATTTGCCATCTTTTGCTTTTATAGTAATTCCTTGCAAGTTTACATAATTAAAATTTTGATAATGATTGCATTTAATAACTGGCTTTCAAACTTTCTAGAGATTTAAGAAAGTAATGAGTGTGAATTGTCAGGTTTTGGCCAGTCTCTCCTGGATATCTAATATTTCTTATAACATGGGTTAAAAATAGTGATGTTTAAACTCACCTGTAATAATCCCTCCCTCCCTTCACCCTTCTCTTTCTTTCTTTGGTTCTGAAAGATTTTTAGGAGATATCAAAGAACTGAAATAGTTTGCCATCATTTTGGATAAATTAAATTATGCAGTTACGCTCTACAGTGTTGATATGGGGACAGAAATAAGAAGGTTATATTTCCATAGGATTCTAAACTCTTTCATTTTGTGCTGCGGTATACACACACACACACACACGTTTATGAATGTAGATGCAGAAGATCTGATTTTGTGTCTATGAAGAACATGTTGAATGCTACGTAAAAATTAGGTGAAGATGAGTAACTTAAAAAAAGGCAAGACTCTCTTGACAAGAAGGTGAAAGACTATGAAAAGGAATAGCAGCTGATAGCTTCCTGTGATCTGGTTGCCTTACTGGTGTTTTTAATGTTCTTGGACCAGTTTAAAGAAATAAAACTAGAAATTTTAGATAATGAATTTATGGAGAATACCAATCTGGGGTTTTATAATAAAAGACAATATCAATGTATAATGAAAAGCAAGGAAATGTGTATACGTATGTTAACATATCATTTAATTATTTTGGATAATTATTTGAGTCTTTTTTCTTTTATTTTGCCACTAACTGAAGAACAACTGTCCCAAACACAGTGGATAGTAGGTCTTCAACTGTATGTACACTTACCATTTCCAAAATTTTATACTTACTAATTCTAAGTGAAATGCAGAGTAAGAACATAGTAAGGCAAACCAGATAATTAATAACTTTTTTTTTGAGGCGGGGAGGGTACCAAGGATTGAACTCAGGGACACTCAACTACTGAGCCACATCCTCATTCCTATTTTGTATTTTATTTAGAGAACAGGGTCTCACTGAGTTGCTTAGTGCCTTGCCATTGCTGAGGCTGGCTTTGAACGTGAGATCCTCCTGCCTCAGCTTCCTAAACCGCTGGAATTGCAGGGGTGTACCTCCGTGCCCTGCTACATAATTAAGTTTGACTGAATTCAAGAGAAAAATATGAAAGTAGTCAGGTGATCTATCTTGTTGAAACGATGATACAAATTATTTATTTTAAAATAAAATTGCTAAGTATAAACAAATCTTGTTCACATTTTGTTATGTAACCCTGGCATATTAGATACATTTAAGGAAAAAAAAAAATCCAAACTCTTTTTTTGTCCTAAAAGTCATTGTCTTGAAAGTGATTTTGTATGTGCTTTTAAGCATCTACAACTGTATGTTCACACAAAATAATTATTCAGAATTTTCTCCTTAAAAACCCATAAAATAAATTAAAAAACAATTTTAATTGTAGATGGACACAATACCTTCATTTTATTTACATACTTATTTTTATGTGGTGCTGAGGATCGAACCCAGTGCCTCACACATGCCAGATGAGTATGCTATCACTGAGCCAGGACACCAGCCCCCATAAAGTAAATCTTTAAGTTTAGTTGTTAGCTGTGTAAATCTTACTTTGTATGCCTCTATTTTAGGAAAACATTGAAATACCCTGAAGACATATTTAATGATGTGCTCTTTAAAACATAAAAACTAGTAAATATTTCAAACCAAATTCACAAATTTATTATATTTAAATATTCTTTTTATTAGAAATACAATTTTCAGACCAACTTTCAAGTACTCAATATGTAACAATTAAATTTAATGAAATGGTTATTTGTAAGTTTCATTAAATGTTCCAATACTTTTCATTAGTGTTTCACTTTTATACTTTAAATTAGAATTTGAAATCAATTATTTACTGATACATATTAGATTGAAATCATAGATTATCTGTTACTTTGTAGAATTCTTTCTCTTGAACATAACGAATCACAGAAACCAACTACCCATATTTGTACCAAAAATATTAACACCAGTGATTTGATTCTCTTAGGCTTTTCTGTACTTAATTTTACACTTCCCTTGAATTAAAAGAATATTATTGTTAAGTAATTGTATTATCCCAAGGAATCTGGGGGATACCTTTTCAGTTGGTTATGATAGTATAATTACCAGATATATGTGGCAGAATACTCACAGAAATATTTTTTATAACATTGGTGGAATACTCTCAGACATATTTAAAATCAGTCACATTGAAAAGCATATCCTGGAGTGGGGTTGTGGCTCAGTGGTAGAGCACTTGCCTTGCACATGTAAAGCACTGGGTTTGATACTTAGCACCACATAAAATAAATAAATTGAATAAAGGTATTGTGTCCATGTATAATTAAAAAAGAAAAGAAAAGAAAACATATCCTTATCAGCCTCAGAATTCTAGTCATGGAAATTTAAAACTTTAACACAAGATTCCATGTTATTTGATTAGACTCTGTATTTCTTTTGCTCTTGGATTTTAATGGCCCTCTTTGCAAATGATAAACACCCTCAAAATTTGGGGGGATTCTGTATCACTCATATTATTCTCTTCAAGGTCATATTATTTTTCTTTCTCCAACGTCTTTTGCAAGGGCAATAGTAGGATATGATTTCATTTTGAATATCTCTTACAGAACTATTTGATTCAATCTTCACAGATCTTTGTACTGTCAGAAAGGGATCTGAGGCTTTCTGTTAGTTTAAACAAGATATAAATGGCAGTTCCATGATTTTACTGAAAAAGGACTGGAGTAGCTGCATGTGGAAGGGAATGCATGGATGCTATTTGTCCAATATACTTTTTCTTACTACATAAGTATTCTATCAAATTGTCTTCACTATAAATCTAAAAATTATGTCATTAAGTGGGAATATGGCATCTCGCAATACTTTTAAACTTGTCTATTTGCAGATTGGATGACAGCTTCTCTTAAACTCTCATCCTCCCCAGATCATGTTAAAAATTCAGTGTCATTGATTTCTCTTGAAAATATGGGGAACATAAACACAATGGGCCCATAGATCAGACTTTGCAGCAAGCTACAGGAAAAGTGTAAAACGCCTGCCAAGTGGACTCTAACATGGGCAGAGGGGAGTTTGGCGTGTGCAGGGGAGGAGAGACAAGCCAGGGAATGGTTGGCATGTGAAGGAATATTCTTTCAATTCTATCTCATATCTTTTTGTATTTTGATGGAAAATTATTTGAAAATAATGTTCTTTGATTTTGAATGCTTACATGTGGCTGGAATATTCACTACACAGATCATGAGTCAATCATGACAGCTCAAAATATATTGATACATCTTCAAAATGTTCGGAAGAGATGACACTTGGGGACAGCTGGGCAACTTTTCAGTGTGAGGCAGGTAGGAAGTAGAACCACTAGTAAATCTGTTTTAAAAAGTTATCTCAGAAACTTTACCAGCCCACTGAAGTTTTTAAAAATATATATCTAGGGCTGGGGATGTGGCTCAAACGGTAACACGCTCGCCTGGCATGCGTGGGGCGCTGGGTTCGATCCTCAGCACCACATAAAAATAAAATAAAGATGTTGTGTCCACCGAAAAAACTAAAAAATGAATATTTAAAAAAATTCTCTCTCTCTCTTTATTTTTTTTTTAAAATATATATATATGTATTTCAAACATACTTCTCTTTGTGGCTATTCTTGCCTGGATATAGTTTTCCCTACTTATTGCTCAAATTTCTTTGAGATTTTTTTTTTTTCAAATACAATGTGCTTATCTCATGGGTAAATCTACATACTTAGAAATGATGTATATACACATAAATTGAAATAAACAATCTGAGAACTTTAAGCTCAAATGTTTTTGATTTTTGCTTTTAGCCAAAAATACTAAAGAAAGTATTTCCTTAGTATTTGTGTTTGTGTTAGTGTTATCATGGTTCCAGTTATTCCCTTGGTAAATAGTTTTGCTTGAAACAAACTTTAAATGTGCTCAAGTCAGTAACAATTAGCTTTGAGGGACATGCAACATTTTATAATCAGTATTTTCACTGTATCATTGTTTTTGTTGTTAACATCTGTGTTAACAATATCCTCTCATCTGATGGATAGGGCACAGCTGTAGGTATTAGCTTAGAAAAGAGGACATTGATCTAAACTAGATTTTTTTCCTCCTTGTACAAAAAGGGAAAATGCTGTAGGCACGTAAGACCATTACTCATACTTGATGGCTTGAAAGTTAACACCATGCAGGATCTCATTGATGGGCCTAAACAGATTCAGGGCTTAAGACAAAGACAAAAACAAAAGATAAATGCATGAAGGTGTGCTTGCACATACATGTGTATGTTTGTGTGTGTGTGTGTGTGTGTGTGTGTGTCCTTGTATAAATTGTTATGTTTGATGTTTAAAACAGCTAGAAGTCATTTGTAACTCTTACATTAAAATTTCTTAGACATTTCTTTAAAAACCTATCAGTTTTCCAGCAATGAACAAGTCCCTTATCTCTTTTTTACTTTTCTCCCATTCACTCCACATTTCCCTAAGCTAGTACAACTACCTCTAAACTGAAACTGTTTGTTTAATGGTTTGGTCGGTAGACACATATTTACTTACTTATGATTTGTTATCGATCACATGCTTCCATTTTAATGATCTTCTGGCTTATGTATATAATGATGTATGTGAACCTTCTAGGGATTACATATTTTTTTGAGAAAATTTGATAATTGGGAAAGATCTGCTTTATCAAAGAACTGAAGAAACTATAAATACAATTATGGCAATTAGGTATAGAAAAAGAAACAGAGGAGAATACTTTTTATCCCAATTCAGAATTCAAGCAAGAGAATACTTTTATAAGTCACTTATAAAAGTATCTGGACAATTACTTTTAAACTTTAACTCATTCAGATGCTATGGACTTTGGTTTCTTTGATAGTTCTAATATGTACATGTGATTTATGACTAAATCAAATAAGTACATAGAAATACATGAAAAGTGACTTTTTGTGATAGAAAGCTTTGAATTCTACAGTTTCTTTTTTCTTTTTTTTAATTCAACTTTCCTTTCTAATTATCACTAAAACCAGTGGTCTGCTGTGTTTTGAATTCATGCCATGAATGCCCAACTGTGTGGTTCTAGTCAAGTGTGAAATTAATAATGGAGCTGGGTTTGTTGTGGCCTCTGACTTGCTTCCCACAATTTGAGAAGGTGTCAGAATTATGGCTTCTATTAACATTCCTTTGTGAGGGATATGTACACCAATCGGTTCTGCTCCCAGCCTGAATCTGTAGAAGTAATAATTTTTGTTGTATTTCATTTTGAAATAGAGAAGATATTCAGTCTCACTTTGTTGGATTATTTCAAACTACCCATTGTTTTAATGTGTCCAGCTTGACACATTGTTCTGGCTATGATTGTGGCCAAAGTAGGAAAAAAAAAAGCTTAGAAAGTAAAATAAAGCCATTGAAAGATGCCTCATATGACGAATAATCATATTCTCAATTTCTGGAGAATATATATATTTTTCCATTTCCCAGGGAGCATAAGTTAACACCATATTTACCATCACTTATTTCCTGCAAAACACTTACCTGTGGATTTAACCCTGAAGGTAGGCCCATGACAATGACAGTGAATAGATTAGAGAAAACTATGAATTTCATTTTTTTTTGTTAAAAAATCCCTTTTTGTTGTACATGCTATTTGCATCTCTCATGTATACATGTATACAACTCATGTATACAACTTTTCTTTTTATGTCATGTAAGAGAAGTCTAAAATCTTAGGTCTAATACAAGTGAGAAAACTTAATGCATTCACAGCAGGAGTGACAAACATTATTCTTTAACAAATTACTAGTTTTGTTCAACTGATTTGTTTTACTCTTTTAAAATAAAATCTTCTCATCTCTAATATCCTTTGAAGTAGAGAAATGTATCTCAAAAGGACTTAACTACTTGGCCACAATTTTAGCAGATTTTTATTGCTGTTGTTAGTGTTTTAGCTTATGTTTCCCCATTGAGAGCTATTTCTGTAGGTTTTACTATGAAATCAGTTCAATGCAGAATTCTTCCTCCACTGAAAGAGAAGCGTTTTGATTGAAGATCTTTTTCAGTCTTGAAAGGGTCGGTTAAATTTTATCCCAGCCAATGGCTTTATTGTCTGTGTTGACTTGAAGTGTTTCAAATAATAGAACTTCTACTATACTTTCAAATCTGGTACTTTCTAGTGTGGGTTGCTTTTCTGCTTTCTAAGAGAAAGAATGTTGAAGGAAATTTTAAAAGTAATCTCAAATTGTTTTTCTGAGAGAGAAAAATAGATAGGTAAATATAGAACAAACTTTATGTCATATTATTTTTACGTTATGAGAGGTCACTTTCCAGTTTAAGAAAAAATAATTAATTTTGTCAGGTAGACACTTAACAATTCATTTTTATCTTTATTTAGAATTGAATTGAGTCTGTTGATTCAGACTCCATGTTTTTTGCTTGTTTGTTTTGGTACTGGGGATTGAACTCAGGGACACTTAACTACCAAGCCACATCCTCAGCCCTTTTTTGTATTTTATTTAGAGATGGGGTCTCACTGAATTTTCAAGACCTTGCTAAATTGCGGAGACTGGCTTTGAACACACAATCCTCCTGCCTCAGCCTCCCTAGCCAATGGGATTATAGGCATGTGCCCCCAAGCCTGTCAGAGAACCATGTGTTTTTAATCAATGAAAATGATATGATACCTAAAAGGCATTTCAGCTAATTCAGTATTCTCTGCTTCCAAAGTGTGTATTTCATGGAAAATGTTAATGTTGTCCACAGAGGTATAAAATCCTTTCTCCCTCCGCAGCCTGGCTAATGTTTCCTGAACATGCTCATCTGAAGATCTACCACTGAAGCTTTATTATCAACTTTCATGTTTTCAATGCCATAATAGTTTTCCAAATGTTTGTTGCAAAGAAAATTCCTCAGAGAGAAGGCAATATTTGAAGAGCTATCTGCCATTTTTAACTATGTCAGAATAGCTTTGTGTCTATTTCTGAGATTTGGTGGTGATCAAAGGAGGAACATGCTAAGGGGAAAAGGGGAAAGATAGAGTATGTGACCTGGGGCTCTAAAGACCAACATTTCATTAATAATTTTAGACAATGGTGACCAGGAATCCTAAGGCTTTCATAGGAATGTCATATAGCATAAATACATACACAGAGAAAAGTTTTTCTCTTGACTGTGTTTCATATTGGGCTTCAGATTTAGAGTAAGATGGCACGATCTTTCTTAATCAAAAGTTTTGTTGGCATTACTAAGACAGAAATTTCAGTATATTAGTATCTAGTATTATTTTCTAGCAACATGTGTTCCTTGCCAATTAGCAATAAATCTTTTGTTTCCACTAGAAGATCCTGTGATGATCTTACCTTTAGTTAAAGTAGTTGGCGGCATCTTAGGAAGTTTTGTTTAGGACAGAAACCGGACATCCAGGCAATGGCCTTGACTTTTCTGATTTCTGGTAGAATTTGTATTCTACCTCGATTTTCTCTTTCTGGATGATCTAATATATTTTTATTCCTTTAAATAGTATATTGTGCATATGATTTCCAAATTAATATCTCACAAGACATTTCCTATGATCTGCATATTCATACATACACACTCACTTGGACATCTAATAGTCATCTCTACATGAGCATATCTAAAATTGGGATATTGTTTTATTGGTGCTTCTAGTCAAATTTGGTTGTCCTTCCTTTTGGTTGGGTTCCCCATCTCAGTCAATGCATTAGATCAACCATTTTTTCATTCTGTGAACCTAAATTTGGACCTAACTCCTTATGTTTCTTACACCCATTTCCACCGTCCAGTTCTTCAGCAAATGCAGCACAAGAACCTCTGCTCCTCACTGTCTTTGCTGACATTGCCCAAACAGAGGCTGCCACATCTCACATCAGGGATGCTACTGCAGGCTCTCATTGGTCATCTCACTTCCATTATCATTTCCCTAAAATCTAATAATCTTCTCATGGCAATCAGAGGGGGTGTTATTATTTTTCCTTATAAGTTAAGTTAGATCATGACCTCTGGAGGAGATGTGAAATTCTCTCATTGTACTTGGAACAGAATCTTCACTTTGGCTTCCAAGGATTTGCATCAGCTTACCACTACCTCTTTCTCCAACTTCAACTTCTGCCAAACCCACTCTCCCTCCATCCTTTCATTTCCTGTTCTTTGGACATCCTAAGCTTTCTCTTACCTCAGGAGCCTGGCAAACGTTCACTCTACTTGGAATGTATTTCTTGTCACTTTTTGAATGGATGTTCTTTTCCCCTCAACTTTTAGATCTCAGAATAAAGGTGATCTACTCAAGAAGTCCTGGCTAACCACCCCATGCCTGTTCCACCTGTACTGTCCACCCAAGAAGACTGCTCATTTCCTTCCCTGTGCTTTTCACTAGGCAACAAACTGTAGGAGGTCAGGAAGATGTTTGTCTTATTCTTTGTTGTCACCCAGTGCTCCTCATGCTAGCTGGCTCTTGATTAATATTGGTTAGTGAAAGAAAAAGAATCTAGTTCTTGATTCTCTAATTGCTGAAAAGCCTGTGCATTTGGCTCTTTTTATTTTCTAGGTTTTCTTCTGTTTCTCATTTATTATCCCTACTACACTCTGAATACTTTCCTTTTATAATCTCTATGAATCTTCTTGGACTTCTGTTCACCAGCTTTGATTCCATGGATGTTCATAGGCTCATTTAGAAGCTTATCTGTTAGTCTTTTAAATGAAAGGCAATTTATTGGACACTGCAGCTCATAGAATTATGAGAAATACAAAAAGCCTATCCTTATGCCATTGGCACATTTTGAAATAAGTATGGGCCAGAGAATAAGGAAAAAAGGAATGTAAACAAACAACTAATGTTTTACAATGAGGTAAGGAACACAGGAAATCTGAAGAGCTCTGTGGATTTCAAAATGCTTCTTCCATGTTCCTCCTTGAGGATGTACCACATAGTCTAAATCCTGAATTCTCTGGCTTCCTAAGTTCATGCCTCCTCCTTTTTCAATTGGTACTTACTTTGATGAAAAACAAAGGATCTAGAGAAAATTGGTCTATCATTTCAATCGTAGTGGTAATGGAAAAGTAGAATGGTTGCAGTATGTTACTATGCCATGACCAGATTCACCATCTTAAAATTCTGTTGTTGCCCAGAATATAATATATCCTTGACAATCATTCACATCCACAGTAAGAATACAATTTTCAATTAAATTATTCATTGTCATATAAGTAAGATTTGCTCAGGTTTTAGAATCTACAAGTAAAGTGTTACTGTTCCTGAAAGAATAGGATAGATAGTATGTTTTAAAAAATATTCAAGCAAAACCACCTCCTTCATAGTGAACACGAGGCTTTTTGATTTTTCTGTCTTTTAAAAGAGAATAGTTCAATGTTAACAAAATTTATCACTAAGCACTGGCCTTTGATTATTCAAATATGAATCTGATTAGGCAACCATCCAAGGATGCCTACTAAACATCTTGGATCCAAATTCAAAGAGCCAGTGGTAATTAAAGACTAGAAGAATCTCAATTGCATAGCAACCTCACTCCTATAAAACAAAAACACACACACCGAAACAAAGCAGAACTGACACAGAGAGTAACTCTTAAGTATTCAAATTCTGCAGAATCAAATTATCTTTAATAAATAAAAGATGCCTGATTTACTTAAATCTACTCAAGCAGAAGTAAACACTCTTCTGATGACTATCAAAAGTGGCTAATATGTCGTGTCTGGTCAAGGTGAAGAATGTTTATTTAGTCATCCATCAGACATATTAACATATAGAAAATTTCTCAAAGTTGCATAAAAATGGTGTTTGAGGTCTTGAAGCAATTTATCAGCATATTTGTAGTTCGATTTTTAATTCACATTTGGTAGAATTAGCATCCAACTGCCAGTGCGAATATAACTCACAGAAGATGGTGTTGATAAGACTGGCAGAAAAGAGAAATTTTATAATTTACTAAAACAAAACTCTAGAAGCAGAAATTTTACTGAATAATCCCTGTGCCACCAAGGGAAAAAAATACTTCTCAGGAAGTTGTATATAAAAAACTGGAATCTACTTTCGTTTACAGGCTCTTTGAAAAAATAAGAAATACCACTGGCAGCCATAAATAGAGTCACTTCCCTATTTTGATGGCTTCTTTCTTTTTGTTGCATGTTCTAGCTGTATAAGAAGATATTAGTTATCCTTTAGTGTGTAACAAATAAAAAATTTGAGAATAATTAGGAAACAATCTCCCTTTCATTTAATTTTTTTTTTCCTCCTAAAAATCAGCATGAGCCAGAGATTGAACTAAATATCATCCAATTCTTATGTAGGGGGAGGACTTATAAAATTTTACAGAATTACTTGAAATATACTTCATTCCTTTGCATTTAATATAATAACATTTTGATAAAGTTAAACTCCCAGAATTTAAGGGTTTTGGGTACTAGTGAAGATCCAGGAAAACATAGTACTTTCAAAATGTGACAATTTTGAATTTAATACAATAAAATGAAATCTCATTATTGTATCTGAAAGTGATTATTAAGATATTTTATACACTTGATGAAGAAAATTAAGAGACTTCACAAGTAATAAAGGCAATTTGGTGAAATTCTGAAAACAAAATTATGGTAAATGTTTTTAGTTCTGGTATTTGTTATGTAAAATTGATGTCAATATTATCATTACTTCACTTTCCAGGGTACTGTATGAGCTCCTTGTAATATAATTTAGATTAGTGGAGTGCTCATGGAACAAGGATTCTCTGTTACCCTATAACTGATCTCTGCAACAGCTGGGCTTTTACCATCCTCAGCTGTTCCAGTGACAACAATCATCCTTTTAACAGCTTGACACCTGTCTCTTATTATATTCGAGAGCAATAGTTAATTTCTTTAAATTTCCCATCCCTTTTAATGCCTTCACATTGCTTTATACCTCTGATGCACATTTACATGGTCTATTATATTAATTCTCTCATTTAATCTTGAGGACCTAAAAATTATTAGGAAGTTAATTGTGCAGGGATCAGAGGTTTTTCTCACTTACAGCATAACTCTGCTAAATGACACAGTTTGTTCCAGCTTCTTGCTGACACTGCAAGGGATTGTCTAGAATGAAGAGTTCAATTACTTTCACAGCACTAATCATATATCATTATGTAGAGGCATGAATCCTTAATTCCCAAGCCAGTGCCTGAAGGAGCATGGCAGCAATAAAGGACACATTCCAAATTCCTCCATTCACTGCAGCATGCAGGTAATAACCAAATACAATAATTATGTCTACTTGGCTGTGTTCTTTATTAATTTGAATATTCGATGCTCTTAATGAATCATGTTCCATTAATTTTTATTCACCCACAAAAATAGATTTTTTTTTTGTCAGAATTGATTTCAGATGCATTGTTCATGGCCAAATATATCTTTCCATTTTTCGGAGAACTTTCCTCCCACCATTTACTTTCATACTCTGCATTTGTAACGTTTCAAGGTACAAATAAAAGTCAGCAAATAACACTGAATCAAGCATCCCAGGTGAACCATGCTCCTCCCCACACAGCCTTAGACACACAGGTTAATGTGTAGCCAAGACTGCTCTCTTTTTCAGCTTTCCCAAGGTCAACAAAAACATGAAACCAGAGAGAAGAATATTGTGTTCCACAGGCAGGAAAATGGCCTCAGAAATCTCTGAGTAGGGTGTAACCTCATTACGGTAAATAGAAAAGTAACTGGCCAATCACGAGTTATAGAAAGAAGAAATTAAAGCCTGTGTTTAATAGCAAAGGACCTCTTGCACCTCTGGCATAAAAAGCTGTCAACATTTCCCTCTCTCCCATTCCTCCCTCCCCAGCCAGTCTGTTTGCCTGGGCATGGAACTCCCTGGCTCCCTCCCTCTGCTGCCCGCCACAGTTTTGTTCCACAATCTGCCCAGCTGTGGCTGGAGGACGCTGACAAATGTCCCCACTTTAATTGGATGAATAGTTTCCAAATCTGGGCGAGAGTTATAATCAGATTGCCTTTTGGAACAGAGAGATGCACAGCTCTGTTCTTATTGTTAAATATTTCATTTTATTTTCTTGCAGAATCTGCTCACTTGCTTGCTAAAGCAGATACCTATTTATTTTTCCTGCTGCTTTGTAGGCTATATACGTCCTCTCAACTGTGAGAGCATTAAAGATGCTCTAAGTTGCAAGTGCATCAGTTTATTAACAAACAAGCAAAAACCCTCCAAATGGAATTTTCTAATGCAATCACTTTAATCAAGTAGTAAGGTTGGCCAGTACTAAGTTTCAAAGTATTTCACTGTTTGATTTGCTGAATTTTACTCAAAATTGCAAAGGGAAAAATTTCCCCAGCTCTATACCTACCTACCTCTCCTCTCCTCTCCTCTCTGTCTTTCCCTCCCCTCATCCCTTCCTACTTCCCTTCCTCCCTCCCTCTCTCCCTCCCTCCCTCCCTTCCTTCCTCCCTTCCTTCCTCCCTTCCTTCCTTCCTTCCTTTCTTCCTGTTTCTTGTCTTGTACTCTTTTGCAGTTCATACCATACCTGGATTTTAGTAGATATTCAGCTATTTTTTTTCTGTAACTGTTTTCTAAATCACTTGTAAATAGAGCTTCAATTATCATTTCATTTGTCTTTGAAAATTTATTCTTCAAATATTGAATCTGTGACTTAGGAGTTCTTTCTGTGTTCAGTCTCCTAGCATAACACTAAAACTAAAAATTTGCTTTTCCTTGTATACTTGAAACTGGCACTTTTTTGTGTAAATAATTGTCTCTGTAGATATTCTTTTGGGAGTTAACTGGCAATAGTTTGCCACTATTTATTATGTAATCCAAGTTGACTTCTGCCAGACACAGTTGACAAGAGGTTGATTTCAAGAGTGAGTTGTAGTCTTTCCAATCTTGTAGACCTCAAATCAAATAAGTAAAAACTACAATAAACAATTAGTACAAGATCTCTCCCAGAGACAGAGACTCTACTCAATTTGTCCTTAAAAATATTACAGGAAGAAGACCAGCACTAGACAGTAGACATCATTAAGTTTTTAATTGCATAATTTTATTTGGTTTGAAAAGCTGTAGCAACAAGATCTTTCTCCATTTATAACATTAAAACATTGGAATTCATGTGTTTCTTAAATTCATCCACCAAAAAAATATGCCAGCCTGAATTATTAGAATGAGTTGCCCTATTAAAAAAAAAAAAAAAAAAAAGTTGGCCGGGCTTGGTGGCACACGCCTGTAATTGAGCAGCTCAGGAGGCTGAGTGGGGCAGGATGTTGAGAGTTCAAAGAGCAATTGATGGAGGCCCTAAGCAACTTAGTGAGACCCTATCTCTAAATAAAATATTAAAAAGGGCTGGGATATGGCTTAGTGCTTTAATGCTCCTGGGCTCAATCCCTCGTACCAAAAAAAAAAAAAAAAAAAAAAGCAAAACAACAACAACAAAAACCTATTGTGCTCTTTGTAAATATTTTATAACACAGCATTTCCTGCAGGTTTGGATTACCAGAATCCAAATGAGACCCGAAGATCGAGAAGTAGCAGAACCAGGTTCTAAGTAATATCTCACCCAATAGGGATAAATGCAATGACCAAGGGAATAGCTCAAGATCTGGGGAGTTGGTTATGGTAAATAGTCATTATGAAATAATTTACTTATGTATATTTTGAATAAACTGAAGTCTCCTTGGAATCAACCAAAATGGGTGCCTTTTTAAATCCCATAGACATCTTTTACCAGGTACCAATAATTAATTGCAACCAGACTAAGTGAATGGAAAGCTCTGAGATGAGGATTAGGCACCTGTATTTTCAAAAGCATCTGTTTAGCCTACAGCCCAGTTGTGCCAGGCCAAAGAAAGTGCCCGGGGACAGCAAGGGAGACATATGGTTTATTGAGGATAGCTTACAAGAGATCAGTGACGGCTCCAAGAATAGTTTAGTGGCAACAGGCTGACAGATAGCACCACCATCCCTCACAGTGCTTTGCCAAGCAGCGCCAGCTCTCCCTCATGGTGTTTTGTCTAGCCGTGGCTGGCTGGACAAGTGATAAGCATCCTTTCCGTAGTGCCCTCAGTTTGTGTCTGTCCCCATGCGGGGGTAGGGGTGGAGGTGGAGTTATAAGAAGATTCGGCAGCAGCAGTGACATCATCAGCATTAACTAGCTTGGTTTGTTTGAGTGACCAGCATCAGGGAGCAACTGTCTCTGCACACTTTCTACAGGTCACACCAACTTGCCTTAGTTCCCAGTGTGCACAAGAGAAAGCCACTGTCCTTCCAGATACCGTGAATCTGGACTTTGCAGCCCAGGCTTGGTCTTGTTGTTTTCTTAACTTCCCTAGGTTTTGGGAACCTAGCAATGTGGCATTCATGGACCTAGTTCCTTACTGTGCCCCCTTTCTTCAGTGATAATACAGCTAGATGAGTGAAAGCTGAGAATCCCTGTGGTGTAGTCTCTTCATCAATGAAAGAATGACAGCTTTGAACAAGTCATCAGCTCCTGATTCCCCCACCCACTCCCCATTCCCCCACCTACTTCTCACCTCCTCTCTGCTGTTTTTGTTTGCTTTCCCCTTGCCTATACACGAAAATATTAAATTTTGAGTTGGACTCACAATCCTGCCAAACCAACATTTGTTCCCATATAAGCCAGGGCCTGGAAAACTTCAGGACATGTTTCCACTACAAAAGATTTTTCAAATTACCTTTCTTAAGCAACTCACCCCATTTTAAAATTGTCATCCTGAAATTTATCTTGAAATGTCTACAGTGTTATGTATTTTTTTTTTAATCAGGTTACTGAGATCTGTGGTTTGACTGACATAGTACTTTCATTTTGTTCTCCAAAAGCCACCCCCTTCAAAACCCAGAAATCCCTTTATTCCAATATAATAAGATTTTGTAGTAAACATCACGTTCAACTTTATAATTTTATAGACGACTTATTAATGGTTATTTATGTATCTGTTACGATTTCCATTTCATGTAGAAAAATAGGATCAAGTATTAAATATATTTTAAAAAGTTAGATTTTAGTACCTTTGAAAACTTTCACAAAGACAGAGTCACAAACCAGAATGTATACTGTTAGTTCACATATCCTGATTTGTTACAAAATGCTCACATGCAATTTTTTGCTCATAATTTTATTCCCAAATCCTTGGGAGTGCTTATCTTTTTGTTTTTCCTTGTGTGACAGTCTCCCATCCCTTTGGTAGGTTTTATTGGATTTCTCTTTTTCCATCCATTGTAATTTATAAATGGCCAGTGTCTGGCCTGTGTACTATATATTGATTAGCTCTTGCTGTATAACAAATTGCCCAGAAATTCTGTGGCTTAAAAAAAAAAAAAAAAAAAAAAAAAAAACCTTTCTAACTGTTCTTGAGTCTCCTGAAGGTTAACTGAAGTTCAGCTGGACTCAACTCGGTGGCTTTGCTTGGCATTCCAAAAGGGTCTATAGAATGCCCAGGATGGCTGTTTCAGACTGTGGACCAGGATGGTCACCTTTCATGTATTTCTCCTGGGAGCAGAAGGCCCCCTGGGTTGTGCTTTCTGTTGAGGATGGCAGAGGTACAAGAGAGCACATGGAAACCCAGGGCATGAAAGTCTTGGCTCAGAAATTGCCCCATTCTATCCATGTGCCAATGGCCAAAGCAGGTTACAGGATTAAGCACGAGTTCAGGGAAGGAGAAGTACACTTTGCATCCCCTTGAGGTCCTGCCTAGGTGTGGATGCAGGAGCCTGTTGGAATTCTGACCAATGAGTCAGTCTGTTACATGAAACAGACAGTCATTTTATGCACTCATAGCCAAGATTACTGACCTCTTAAATCACTCTTTTCCACGGAGTGGATCAACCTCAAATGTCTATGGCTCCTATAGTGTTCCTCTATAAAGCAGTGCCAAGTTGCTTCACTAAGGGAACAGACTCTGTTTTCCCTTCCTTATCTTATTTCCACTTTCTTCATGTTTAATTATTTCTTTCTCCTTCACATTATTTCAAGTTAAAGGTTAATACAACTTGGGCTATTGGTTTAAAGTCACACACACACAAACACACACACACACACACACACACACACACGCACACACACATTTCTTTTGGCCAATGGATCTTTTGTATCTTAGAACAAAATTGCAAGAGAGGAATAACTCTTACCTCTCTATCCTCTTGAGATTACATAAGGTTATTTATTTATGTTTCTGATGAAATATGAGCAGAAGTAACCTAAGTATCTTCTAGGAAAAAAAAGCTTTAATTGTGAGATTCTTCAACACATTCATCATGGCCCTGTGGCCTCCACTGATATGGAGGCGCCCTGATAAACCATCACACAGAAGACAGATCCCCTGTACCACAGCCCCAAACCACAGCTACGTTACTTGAGCAAGGAATAAAACATTCTTTAACTCACTGAGATTTGGGGATTTTCTGTTATCCTCAATCTTAACCTATTATGAATAAACTGTATTTTCCAAAACTTGTTTATTGAGAATAAACTAGAACTTGAGGGAAAAAAAATATATGAATAAATACAATTCAACATCCTGAGAATAGCACAACCTTACAGAGCCACAAAAGGAAGATCTAGGTAGGAAAATGTGAGTGATTTTCAAAAGTCCTTCAGTCTTTTTTTTTTTAATAGCTATTTGCAATTCAAATTGTTGGCCTTTAGAAGAGTTCCCACGCTGGTCACTATATCTGGACAAGTAGGAGAAAATGACAGTAAGTGTGAAAAGGAGTGGTTCAAAATGCCAGGAAAAGGGGACGCCCTTAGCAAACTTTCCTTCTGTGCTGTCACTCCCACCTGTCTGAGCTGAGGTTTGAATATGGAAGTATTGATTGGGAAGGTGTCTTCGGAGGAGTTTATCTATTCTGCCTTTGTTTTACATCAGACTAACCTTGGGCTGAAATTTAAGATGCTGCTCTTACAGCTCTCTGCATTGATTTATTCCTTGCCTGCCCTGCAAAATTGATTTTTGTCCCTTATTTTGGTATCTTGGAAAATACAAAGTTGAGACAGATTGTAATTGTGGGTAGAGATCCTTGGGCTTTGAGCAGAGAGGTGTCCTAATTCATAAAGTATTGGGAAATTTCTTAAGTTAGGACCAGTCAGCAACATTTCTTGATTTGTATGGGAAGTGTGATCTCCTTGAGAAAGTACTTGAATGCTGTGTATGTTTAGGATTCAGACCTATACAGAGGACTGATGGACTGACAGACCTGTACCTGCAGACAGGTGCCAAGGGTAGCACAACACCACAGCATTCCTGATGGCAAATGATGATGAATGGGAGAGGAGTGTGGAAGGCTGCCCCAGGGTGAGCAGGTGGGATGGATGTCCGTGGAAGCAGAAGTTCTAGTTATAGAACAAGGATGTGCTTTGATTTTCCAAATGCATGCCTATGGGCTTTGGAAAGAGAAGAGCTGACGTGTAAGTAACTATATTTGGGGAAATGCTTTGAAATATTTAGAGTGATATCTTGAGGATAAACTAGAATTCTATATTTTTTATTTTATTTTTTATGCAAACATTTTAGTAAAATATATATGCATACAGAAAATGGGGCTTATAAGTGTAGAATTCAAAGAATTCCCAAGAAATGTATGCATTTGTGGCACTATGATCCAGGTCAAGGATAGAGCATTATCTGCATGCCAGAAACCTCTCTTACCCCCTTCTTATCAATACACTCTGAGGTATATTGTTCATGTAGCTTATTTTTGCCTGATTTTGAGATTTATATGCATGGAAATATATAGTATGCACTTTTTTGTATCTAACTTCTTTTACTCAACATTTAATATATGCAATTCATTCCTGCATGTACTCATAATTTATTAATTTCCTATTGCCTTCTAGTATCCCACAGCATAAACACAGCACAATGTATTTATCCATTTTAATAAGGACGGATCTCTTTTTTCCTAGGAAGGGCTATTAGAAATATTGCTGGTGAAAGCATTGCATTTTGATGAACCTTTGTAAAAATTTCTGTTTGTTGTACAATTAAGAGTGAAATTGTAGGGCCATAAAACATGCATATGTACAGCTTATGACACCCATTTCCCTCAATAGGGGGTGAGAGTTCTACTTGTTCTAAGTAAACTGGTAACACTTGATCCTTTCTTTTTTCTTTGTTTTATCTATCCTAGTGTTTTTAGGATATCATCCCATTGTAATCTTAATTTGAATTTCTCTTGGAATGAATAATGTTGAGTACTTTTTTCATATTTATTGGACCTTTGGATATTATCATTTATGATTCTTTTGTTCAAAACTTTCTTTGGCTACTTTCCTGTTGTTTGACTTTTCCTTATTGATGAGTTTTTGAAATTTTTTTCTGTTGTTACAGCATACTCTGAATTATTTCAGTCTTTTAGAATTTGTTGTCTTTCATGATGGCCCAGGTTAGGTCCACTTGGGTGACTACTTCTTATGGTTTGGATGTGGTTTGTCCCCCAGGGTTCATGCACTGGAAGCTTAGTTCCATTATGGTGGCCTGGCAGTACTGAGGTGTTGGAACCTTTTAGAGATGGAGCTTAGTGGAAGGTAATTAGGTAATTTAAGGTGCTGCCCTTGGGAGGCATTAAGGTAGTGTTCAGGAGAACCTTGTTATTTTCCAGGCGAGTGGACTGTGGTAAAAAGAGTGAGGCTGGTATATGATTGACTCTGGTTTCTTTTCTTAGTAGGTGAGTTTTTCCCCATGCATTCCTGCCATTGAGAAGTGATCCACCATGAAGTCCTCACTAGAGCCCAAACAGAGGGACCTACCCAATTTGGGATTTTTGGCTTCCAAAATTGTGAGCTTAATAAACCTCTTTACTTTATAATGTACTGAGCCTCAGTTATTTTATTATAGCAACAGAAAATGGACTAATGAAATAGTCCCTAGGTATTTGCAAAGTATGTTAATTCTGTCATTTTTAGCACAATAATTTACATGTTTTATTTTGGTAGATTTTGTTAATTGTCATATATTTTATATCTTTGCCAATTTTTGTCTGCTAGATGTCTAGGATAAAATGTCTGCAGTTGTCTGTAGATGTCTAGGATTAAAAAGTGTTTGTCAGTGTTTAAAATACATGTGTAATTATTTTCCTCTTTGGCCTTTTACTTTGATCAAATTTTCTTTATATTTTTTGAAATTATATTTTTGGATTCATTGAGACTTAGATTATGGTATGTTTCTGCTAATTTATTCCTTTTACCTTACAAAATATTCCTCCTTACAGCATGGTATTTACTATTATTTTATACTACTGATATTTACTGTATTCATCTGCTTTTAATATCTTTCTGAGTTCTTTTCTACTATTTTGTTACTACTTGCTTCTTTCCAATTTTTTTCCTTTAGGTCATTTTCTTTTTTCATAAAAACTTGTTTTTTTTTTTTTTTTTTTTTAAAAAAAACTTCATTCAGTGAAGTTTTTCTGTCTGTCTCTCTATACACACACACACACACACACACACACACACACACACATATTGTTTGTCTGAAAATGACTGTATTTGATACTTATTTGTAGAAACCATTTTTATTGAACACAGAATTTTAGGATAGCAGTTATTTTAAATATGCAATTTCTTTGTCCTAGCTTCCATGGAATCTGTTTAAAAATCTTCTGTCATCCTTTAGGTTGTTCTTTTAAAGATAATATATTTTTTTTATAGCTGATTGAAGAATTTCCCCTTGTCTATTATTTTCAATAGCTTAATACAATTTTCCTATCATTGACTTTCTGTGTAAATATCTTTTTCAAAATTGTAGTGCTCCCTGAAGATGCTCACCAATTTGTCTCATTGATTTTTGTCAGTTAACCATCCATTGTTTCTTCATATATTTATTCCATCTCTTTCTTTTTCTTCCTTTTATCTAAAGTCCAATTTCAAATATTTAAGACCTTTCCACTATGCCCTTCATAGTTCTTACTCTTTTTTATTTTACAATCTATTTTCCCCTTAACTTCAGTGATTATATTTTCTTTTGACTTGTTTTCCAGTTTATTGATACTGTCTTTTATTGTGTCCAATCTCCTGGTATACCAAACCAAAGATTTCTTAAATTTAGATATATTTTCTAGTTCTAAAATTAACAATTTGATTGTTTATTTTCAATTATCTCAATATTCTCTCCAACTCTCTCACTCCCTCTCTTCTTGTATTTTCACCAACATATTAATCATTATTATTTCAAGGAACATATCTGCTAACTCCAATAAATGGATCACCTTCTGAAGTTCTATCCCAAGGTAATCAGTTGACTGGTACATAATGGTTTTGAGTTAATGCCATATATTGTTAATAATAAAACAACAGACACACCACATGAAGTTCTCTTCTGAGCAGCATGATAGTTGCCTGTATTGGGCAGACAGAGAATGAGACATGACATCTCAATGTTCTATTTCTAAGCTGTGTTGCTTTTAGAAAAATTCCATTTATTTCTGGTTTGTTCCTTATCTTTGACCCTAGACATTCAAAGTTTTCAATTGAAAATGTATTTTATTCAATAGAATCCTTATCCTTGGAGAGTGTTATTCTTTGCAATGAGAGTTGATGAGGAAACTTCCGTGACATTACTTTTTAGTTTTCTTTTGGGGGCTTCTTCAAAATTTAGCAAATATCTTAAAGGGGAAATTCTCAAGCCTTCATTTTGTTATGCTAAACCTGTTATACTACTAACATCTCTGT
This sequence comes from Callospermophilus lateralis, assembly GCF_048772815.1. Classification (NCBI taxonomy): domain Eukaryota; kingdom Metazoa; phylum Chordata; class Mammalia; order Rodentia; family Sciuridae; genus Callospermophilus; species Callospermophilus lateralis. The sequence goes on along the minus strand of NC_135316.1, from coordinate 93,499,659 downwards.
TTTCCTATACCTCAGTCCTTTGCCAAGAATAAAAATATCTTCTCAAATCCTTCCTTTCCACAATTACAAAAAGAAAGAAAATATATCTGTGAACCACCAACACACTGCTCTTTCAAAGATTTTCAGCTGAAAATACTGTATTCACTGGGATAACTTCATCTTGAAAGATGCTGAGAAATAGTCTGCTTTCTACTTCTCTTCCTCTTTCTTCTTCTTCTTACTGTTTTGATGACTTTTAAAAAGCAGACTATTTTTTTAGAGTGGTTTTAGGCTCACAGACAAATTGAGTGGAAAGTCCAGAGTCTTGTGGTTTGGGTGTGGAGTGTCCCAAAAGCTCATGTGTTTAAAGCATCGTCCCCAAGGCAGTAAGGTTCAGATGTGGGGTTTTTGGTAATGATTGGATCATAAACATTGTGACCTCATCATGGACTATTAAGTGATGATTATAGGCAGGTAAGATATTGGAGACTTTATCTTGTTGCTGGCTTCTCTCTCTCTCTCTCTCTCTCTCTCTCTCCCTCCCTCCCTCCCTCCCTTCCTCCCTCTTCCTCTCTCCCTGCTGTTAGACTGCCTTCATCTGAGCAGCTTTCCTCCTCCATGCCCTTCTAACATGATGCTCTGCCTCACATCAGGCCCACACAGTGGAGTCAGCCAACCATAAACCTCTAAAACTGTTAGCCCAAAGCAAATGTTTTTTTCTTCTAAGTTATTTTTCTCAAAGCAATAAAAAGACTGACACAGAGATATTTCCCACATTCTATCTTCTCTCCCACATGTGTAGCCTCTCACACTGTCAACATCCTCCATTATAGTGGTATGTTTATCACACTTGATGAACCTACATTGATTCCTCATTACCACCCCAAATCCATATTTTAACATTAGGGTTCACTGTTAGTGTTTTACGTTCTTTGGGTTTGGAAAAACGTACAATGAAATGCATCTGCCATTATAGCATCATGCAGAATATTTTCACACCCCTAAAAATCCTTTGTGCTCTACCTACTCATCTCATTCCTCCCTTTCATGAACACCTAACAACCACAGATCTTTTATTGTCTCTAGAGTTTTATCTTTCCTAAGAAAGTCATGTAGTTGGAATCTTTATACATTGATTCCTCTAATTTAGTAATATGCATTTAACTTTCTTTTATGTATTTTCATGTCTTGGTAGCTCATTCTTCTAGGTTCTCAGTAATATTCTGTTATCTGGATGTACCACAGGTTATCTATCCATTCATCTTGGTTGCTTCCACATGTTGACAATTATAAATGAAGCTGCTATAAATATGTGTGCAGGTTTTGTGTGGATGTAAGTTTCCATCTCCTTCTAGTAAATGCCAAGGAGTATAATTCCTGAGTCATAAGAAAAGAGTGTGTTTAGCTTTGTAAACTACCAAACTTTCTTCTAAAGTGGCTGTACCATTACGCATCCCCAGCAGCAAAGAAGGAAGGTTCCTGTTGCTCTATTTCCTCTTCTGCGCTTGATCCTATGTTCTGGACTTTGACCATTGTCATAGGTGTGTGGTGGTATCCCATTGTGGTTTTAATTTATAATTCACTGAGGGCATATGACACAGAGGATCTTTTCACATGCTCATTTGCCGTCTTTAAATCTTCTTTGATGTGCTTTCCTTTTCAGAGGTTCATAGCTTAGTTCTTTTTTTTTTTTTCTTTTTTTTTTTCTTCTTTCCCATTATGGTCTAAAATTCAGCATGTATCTTTGTGGGAAATCATATTTCCCACAAAGACCACTGAGACCACTCAACTTTTCAATCTCTCTCTTTCTCTTTCTCTCTCTTTTTATAGCTCCTTATAACAACTGAATCTTCCACTGGTTTTATTCTTCCCATAGTGGCTTTCTGCCTAGGCTAAAGCAGATTCTTCTCTTCCTGGTGCTACAAATTGACATATGTTCCAAGGAAAATAATAGCTGTGGATTATTAGCTCACTTCTCCATGGTCTTCCCATATCTGATTTATTAGTTGGTTTTTTTTTTTTTTTTTGTGCTTCTGTAGCAATCTGAGCCTTTAAATAAACAACTTTTATAATTACCTTTACTATTTGTTCTTTGTGGGGTCATTGGTATGGCATGAGATACACAATTGTCTTTCAATTTAGTCTTTTTTTTTTTTTAAAGAGAGAGTGCCACAGAGAGAGACAGACAGAGAGAGAGAGAGAGAGAGAGAGAGAGAGAGAGAGAGAATTTATCAATATTTATTTTCCAGTTTTCTGTGGACACAACATCTTTGTATGTGTATGTGGTGCTGAGGATCGAACCCAGGCCGCACGCTTGCCAGACGAGCGCGCTACCGCAAGAGCCACATCCCCAGCCCTCAATTTAGTCTTTCTAAATTTTATTTCCATGTGAACACTGGGTTTTCATATCATGGAGATTAGTGTAAATATGTCACATTTTGAGCCATGTGGTGGTGAATTACTATGTACAAAATTCTGTTCAGAAACAAAAATAACACCAAGAAATCCTTTATATGATCCTGATAATGTTTAAATATTTTAATAAAATTTTTTTCTTATTTTTTTGGGGGAGGGAATTTTGTAGTGCCTTACCTAGCCTTGTACCTCTATTGCTATGTACACTGATGCCATCCATGTTTGTATTACTTTGAGCATATCTATATCTTGGTAACTTGTAATGAGTTTGTAAAGATTCTAGGTGTAAGAAAGAAAAAAATATGGACTTTTGGTGATTTTCCTAATGTTGTTTGGAAACTTTCTTTTTTAGGCTTTTGAACTTACTCAATTTCCACCAATGGCAAATTGTTCTCAAGCTTCAATACTTAGTCTTTATTATCCCTCCATTTTCTGCCCAGTAACAAAGTTTATTAGTTAAGCTAATAGCCCTGAATTGCGGTTCATTAATTGAAACTTCAGATTCACTGGTTTTAATAAAAAGCCCACGTTCACATCTTAAATCACTTTCAGATGTAGTTAATTTTTTTTCAGGTCATGTTTGTTGTTTTTGTTATTGTTGCTTCCTTTTCTATCTTTGTAGGGAAATAATTAACAGAGTTTTGATTCATTAATACCAATGAAATGGTTGAGTGTATATTATTACTAAGCGAGAAAAGATAAAATTCTAATATTCTTTTCTGGACATATAACTTGAAAATGCTTTTCTGATAGCCAGGATTAAAAAAATTAAAAAAGATCTCAGTTTTTGAGATTCAATAGTAAAAATGTAAGGAGGATCCAATTGGGTAATTTTTTTTTAAAACCTTGATACTCCAAACATCCTATTAATGATCATATCTTGTTATAAAAGGCTTTGTTTCAACAGCATCATATGATTGAGAACTCTTATTTTATCTTTTTCTTATAACCATAGTTTAAATAAAATTTCCAAATAAGCATGAAAAATGCATGAATATACCAAAAATATTTTAATGTTTATATGTGTTAATGTTTATATTTTATATTTTTATTTGTAATTACACTACTCCATTAAAATCCCTAATAGTAGAAAATATAACTTTCAATTGCTGGATATTTTGTTACCTTTTTGGAAAATAAAAGTGGTCTTTATTATGTGCTTGTTTTCAAAGCTGAGTGAAAGTTTACTTGATAGTTACAGTGCTTGAAATCTTGTGTAGTGAATTAGGTTCTATAAAGCTCCCATGTATTTATTGGCGTTTAACAAAATTGCATGATTCTCTACTACTTGGGTGCCAGCAGGAAGCAACCCCTGGGAGAAGGATTCACAGCTGGGAGCAATTAAGACTGATTAGTTTGTGGCTGAGAAAATCAAAATGGAAAGAAACCTCTCTTGGAGTGGGGGAGGGGAATTAGGGACTTCATTCCCCAGCATTTATTTCTCAGTGAGTGAAATTCTTAAAGGAACTTAGGGATGAGGAAAATGTGCATTGCAAATTTGGAAGTTTTCTCAGCTTAGTAAATATCTGCATAACCACTATGTGTTGGCTTCATTGGATATTTGCAAGAAAGGGAAGTTCAAGTAAATTGACCAACTTTTCTTTTTATACATTTCTCAGGTTTTTCATACATCCCCAGTTTTCCTTAATATTTCCATTTGACCTTATGGATAGAATACAGATGGTTTCATAATTTATTTCTATTCATTTTACAGAGATTGAAGTAGCTGTGATTTCTGAGAAATTGGCAAAGCCCATTAATATTAGTTCCTTTGAAAAAAAAATTGCACATTATAGTGTATAAGATTGGTCTGAATTATCCTTTAGAAATTGTAAAATAGTCCAGTTAGAATTTTTAATAAGAGATATGCAGACACTTTATACATCATTCCTGAAACTGCTATCCTGGATAAAGAATTGGTTTCCAAAGAGCCAGATAAAGATGTGCTTAATAAAGCAAAAGAAATGAAATAAGCTGACAATAGAATGCATAGTTCTCACTAGTTTATTTTGCTTTATAGTTGAATTATAGATACTCATTGGAAACACATAATATTTCTTTTGAATAGGCTAAAATGGATAACTAACAAATTATAAATATAAATTTATACCATTGTGGTTTTTTTTTTCAATATTTTGAAGCAATCTATCAAAGTTTCATTTATTCTCATTTCTATTTGTCTGTTGCTGCTGACTTTGTTGCTTTATGTGAGTGCCCTGGTTAGTGTGTTGAACTTTTCTTTTGTAGCAGAAATATTATGACTTAACATTAAGAGGTAGTAGGCAATAATAATTCTATTTTTCTTTCTTGGAAGACATAATGAATTGTTCTTTTTTAAAATATTTTTATTTTAGCTGTTGTTGGACACAATACCTTTCTTTTTATTTATTTATTTATGTGTGGTGCTGAGGATCGAACCCAGGGCCTCACATGCACTAGGTGAGTGCTCTCCCACTGAGCCACAACCCCAGTCCATGAATTGTTCTTACATGTAGTAATCGAACATCATAGTCTTCTGCATCTAGATTGTCACTATAACTTTTCTTTCTCACTCTTCTTCCTCACTCCCTTCCTGTCTTCTCTTCTGAAAGTAAATGAGAGGGAAAGAAAAAGAAATGAAGATAGACCTGAATGGTTCATCTATGCTTTAGTGAGTTGCAGAGGGGCACACATTGAAGAGGGAGAATGACAACAGACTACAACAAGGGTCTGAGGTTTATAGGGTTTTTCAGGGCCAGGTCATTGGAGGAGTTACTTTTGGTGGGCTTACTTTTGGTGGGCAGGGGAATTTGGGCAGATAAGGAAGATTGTGACAGGTCAGATTCCTGAGCTCACTGTTTCCTTGAGGGTTTTGTAAGTTTCCATTCCTTTATTCCAGACTCCAAAAGAGGTATAATGAGTTGGGGGAAATGTCATCATATCTGGCTACTTCCTTCTGAAAAGGGGCATCACTGGGCTATCTTCTAGAGTCTGAAGGAGGAACATAGCTTTCACATGTTCTTGGGTGGTAGCCCTGGAGATGACAGAGATATGTTCTGTTAGAAACCTCTGAAAAGATTAATAAACATGGAAGAAGGGAGAGAAAGAAGATAATCAGGAGAATGGGAATCTTTATAGGCCAAATCCAGGTCGGGGGTCCTTCCCACCATCCAGGGAAGAAAGAGATGGTTGCTAGATTAGCAGCTTGTTTCTTTACCTTTCTGATTCCTTATTATTCCTGACTTATTAACATAGAAGCAACATTCTTCCCTGAAGAAGAGGCAGAAGCCACCTTGTTCTGCAATAAGAAGATCTAGGCCTTGACAATTGTGCATGATGACAGACACCAGGGAATCCCATTGATTTTGTAAAGTCTGTTCCAAATTGGTGACCTGTTGGATCTCTTCAAAAACCTGTTCTGACAACTTTTTATACTAGTGAATAGAAGTTCTTCATCACACTGCTCCTGTGCCCATCCTGGCGGATATCTCTAGCCCTGTGAATAAGAGAATAAACTGAATGGCCCTCTTTTGTCTGGTGTGCACCATTATAGGGCTAGACAAACTTTGGTTGTTAGGTAAAACGTCAATTCAAGGAGTAAGGAAGACCAAGGTACAGAGACCAGTCTACTTTTTGGTAGCCAGGGGTAAATATGAGCTGCATAAAGGAAAAATTCCTCAGAATTTGTGGGGGGCAACAGGGGTGTGACTGATACAATTGTACATCTTGAATTCCATTAAAAGAACTATTATATTTTCTTTTAAATGCCCATGTATGGCTTTCTTTGGTTATAACTGTTTTTTTTTTTTTTCTAGGTATTTAAGACCAAGCGGGTCAAATTGACCTTGTTTCTATCTATTTTTAAGAGTCAGCTGAGTTCCCTCAGGGGATCACTCTTGGGAACTTGAGAGAAGCCTCCTTCTCCTCATGCCATCTGCCGGGATGGGTCAGTGTCTCGTTGACCACATGGCTTCCCTTAGAAGCATCAGGGACATCTACCTCTCCAGTGACCCTGCTCTTTTCTGGGGGCTTCCTGTTCTCCAGGGTCTCATTGGTCCCCTGATGGAGAGGGGATATGGCCCAGAGTTGCAAACTCCTTAGAGAAGTCCTGTCATTCCTTGGTCTAACCTGGATTCAGAGGGCAAGAGCCAAATACTGGCTTATTTTTTTTCTTTCTTGGTCCTTTTATTTCCTTAAGTTTAGTCTCTAAGCATTGTTGTAAACACCCAGCAAGCCAGTCTCACCAGTCTTAAAATAAGAGTACTGAGCTCTTTGACTTTACTATTCATAAGACATTATTTTACCCCACCTATTTAATTGGGGTCAGGATTAGTACTGGAAGTCAGCTTTACATCTTGTCTGTCCTTTAGATGATGGATCATTAACTCAGGTTGTTATATCAGAAGTTATACTTCTGTAAGGCACTAACAGATACTAGTTATAAGGTTTATAAGGAAAATACACAATGAAATTAAGAGGAGTTAAAAAACATATTAAGTTTATACTTTAAAGACTTATATAATTGGAAGATATGACAAAGAAGATAGTAACAGTCCCATGATTACACTGATGTTTTTATACTAACCAAGTTTAGCTTTCAAAGAAAAGTTCAGAACCTGTAATTCAGTGTAATACTCTAAAATTACAGCCAAAGCTGTACAAACCCAAATTCCTTTAAGACTAGTGTCTCTAAAGAATAAAACTTAACAGACACAAGAAATTATCTTGATAGATAAGAGCAGATTGATGTTTTAAGAAATCCTTGTTCCTTCAACCCATAGAATATTACACTTTGGTTTATATCAGTACATTAATATTTGACCTCAGAGAAAAATCTTGAACAACTTTAACTGATTGTGCTACTTATATATGACCCATTTAGTTACACAGAAACTTTTTGAAATTTCCCCTCCACAAATCTTCTGCAACATTCATAGATATTCTATAACTTTTTACTTTATCACACAAAAGACTTTCACATCCAGAAAGATTTATTTTTCCTTCTAATTTCATACTAAAACATATTTTCATACCTAGGACCTTTTTATATCTCTCTCCTAGCTGTTAATTCCTTTTTAAATTCACATTCTGAAACAACCATGAAATTTCTGAGTTTTTCCAATTACTTCCCTTAATAAGATGAAATACTTTGTTATTTACAGTACTTTAATTGAAACAGGGCTGAAAATTTTTGGATCCTTTTAATACAGAATTATACCTGTTAGAACTTTGACTCTTAGTAACTTGCTTTAGTGAAGATCCAGAAAAAAAAGCAAACTTAAAATCTTTTTTAATTTACCAATTTATGCAACATATTTATTGCTCAAATATATTATCTTATGGAATTTAGGAAGTCAAGAGTATTTTATTTTATATTTAGCAGTTGATGTGTTAGCACTTGAACTTTGTAAATTAATCAGATGTCTTCTCTAACACATTATGATTAATCCCACTGATGTTGATGTTAAATGTAATCCACTCATTTTTAACTGTAAAATCCAAGCTATCAGACAAATGTGACTAACAGCACCAGCTATCTCTGTTGAAGAAAAATCCTAGAAACAATTCATATTACATTCTAGACATTTTGTAGGAACCAACACTCTGTTAATTGTCTGACCACCTAGAAAAACTTGTGAGATAGTAATTTTAAAGTCATCTTTACTCTCATCTGTTTACCTAATTTAAATTGAACTTTTTAAAGTCACGTGAACTGAAAGGTATTTGAACCCATTTCTTTTTTAAATTTTAATTTATGAGCACTCACTTATCTATATGCCAATTTTGATTATGGTACATGGCCACAAGCACATATGTAGGCACAATAATATAGGACACAGGTGTACACACATACATAAAACAGACAAGAATCAGGAATTACAGCTGTTATAGGTAGATAGCAACAGGTAGGAGACAGTGCTACAGATGTTTATTAAAGCCTCTGTTATATTTTAGCTATTGGAAACTAAAATAGAGCTTATCAGACTTTCACTTTATGACTAAATACCGAGCCTGTGCAGTTGGAAATGCTAGGATTAAATATAACAGCCATAATGAACACTGAGATGTTTGAGAGTTAATCTTTGAAAATTTGGCCTCTGAACAAAGATAGAGTATAAAAAACTCTATAGTTGGATAAAAAATTATTGATCAGAAAAATATTTTAATTTACACATGCAGGATCAATTGTGAATTCACCATAAAACTGAGAGTTCAAAAGTGTAGAATTTTTAAAAAACAGGCAATCTAAAAAAGTGGCATGGCTTTAACTAGTAAAGAAACATGCAGAACATCTTTATCAGATCAGAGTGCATTTTTGGGTCAGATTAGAGTCAGTTCAGATATTGAAAGAAAGAGAGAACCTTGAATTCCGTAGGTAAAGACACTCAAGGTAAAGAAGACTTGTATACATAAGATCATTTCATCTTTCCTCCTTGTGCTGTAGTATTTAAGGAGGAACTCATTAAGAAATCAGGTGGTACAGTGAAAGAGCAGATAAGATACCCAGCCATTTAGGCTTAAATTTAAAAGTGACACTTTTTTTTTCCTCCATTGGTCTCAACTGGTTCTCTGAAAGCCTTGTAAATCTTGCAAGCTCTGCAGGCTCTTTTAGCCTTGGAGAAATAGAGGTCTGGCAGAATCTATAAAGTAAGGGAAGCTGCTGTTTTGAGCTTGAGAGGCAAAACCTCAGACATAGGGCATTTTAACCACTTTTTTTCTTTTGTAAAATCAGTCTCTTAAGGTGTGGTCCTATAGTTTGTTTCCTCATGAGACCCTTTTTCATTTCCCTTGGTAATCAGGCCAGGTTGGATGCAGAAAGTTATTAGGCATCTCCTTTATGTCAATTGTGATTATGTCATCCCCTGAAATTACTTTTGAGGAGATCGTCCCCTCTGTAAGAGAGAGAGAGAGAGAGAGAGAGAGAGAGAGAGAGAGAGAGAGAGAGAGAGAACATAAAACATGGGTGCCTGTGCCCAGAAAACTGCCTCTTTGGCTAGGGGACATCTCCCTGACCTTGTAAAGCCTCTATGGATCAGCAGTTTCTGCCTTTACTTCCATGACCTCTGACTGGGACCTCACTCAGACTGGAGGATACTAAATTCTTGACAACTACTTTAAGTTAAGGAAGGATATTTGCTAGCAAGTTGTGCCCTTAAAATTTCTTACATGTTCTCTTTGTCCTTTTGGGTCCTGATATTCACAGGACCATGAGTTCATATTATGTTCCTCAATTTGAAGTGAGAGTCAAGCCTGTTTAGTGCTCTGGGTGATATTTCCACTAAAGAAAATAAATAATTTGGATTCCTTAACTAGGACAGATAAGAGGCAGTGTTGCTCTAATTAAGTGAGACAGATTTTCTGGTCTTTTTTTTTTCTGGCAGATGAGGGAAGTACAGAGGAAAATGTGTCTTATGAGAGTCTAGGGAAGGTAGTCTAATTTTAAAGCGAGGAGAGCTTTATTTTGAGAATCTCTCATAATGGGTCCCTGATTAAGAGGCATATAGTATGGACAGAATTGGGGTAGAAGCATTTCTGAAAAAAAAGAAATGCTTGGCTCATGCTTTGAGGATTAGCAGGTCACCTCTTTCCAAAGACCTCAGATCAGACCAAGATTTCACCTCAGGATCTAAGATTCATTGGGTGAGGGTGCCCTCCATCATAAGTCCAAGTCAATCAGAAATAGAGACAGTTAGTAGTCAATATTTAATACCCCTTAGGGCTGTCAGGGTCAGATTTGGGACATGAGACCTTCATGCAGCACTGGGGAATGGCCCCAGCCATCTGCCTTCAGTTGTCTCAAGCCTTTTTCCATCCCATGCATCAAATTTCTCCAACAGAAAAGAAACTGACTGACATTCCTAACACCTGTGTGAAGGGGGATCCAACACACCTCTTGACTTTTGATAAAGAGCAGGGTGACATCATACTTTTGTTTCTCCACTGTCATGACAACGCTAGGTCACCTTGGCCCAAGTCAATCAGTTCTAATTGGATTCCTAACCATATATTCTTACAGATTTTATGGCTAGGAAGAACTATCCTCATCTCCAAGAGTTTCAGGTTCTGGTCACAAAAGTCTGCTCCTTCAGGAAAACTCTTAACATTATTTTGGGCCTGCATTTCTCCTGCAGTGAACAGATAGTTTGCTGTTCACAGAGGCCAGGCAGGGCTGCAGGTAAATTGCTTCTTGGAAAAGAAAGCATGCTGGGGTCAGCACAGTGGGCCCATTTGTTAGAATTATACACAACACTTAGCTTTTATAATGTCACAGATCTCCTTATGAGTTAATGTTAAGATGTCTAATGCCATTTGATTTTTTCAAAATACCTTTCCTTTGGCATTACCTCTGTGTTTAGTATTGATCCTATTATCTGTGTCAGTTGGGGTTTCTTGGAAAAGTTAGTTAAGACTTTTATGTGCCACATTACATCTTTTAGACCAATATGAGGGATAAATAATGGGGCTAGATAATCACACTACCAAACACCGAAACACAGATCAAGCCTGACCATGTAGGAAGTAAAGAAGATTTGTAGGTCTCAAATTGATTCAGAAAAGACCTTGTGATAGTCTCTTTGATAGTTACCACACACTCTAGTCTATGAAACTTTGCTTTATAGCTTCCAGCTTTACTTACTTTTGGCCGGTGTTCATCTGCTATTTCAAGGGAAGTAAATGAGGAAGAGGACTGTGGGTCAGGGCCTAATCTAGGAGGCTTATGGAGTTGATAGTCAGTGAGAATTAATTGTAGGCTAGAGAAAGGTTGGCATATGAGGGCCTTGAGTGAAGGTAAAAGAAAGCTTGGAGTTAAGGAATCTAGACCCATATGCCATTTTTTTTTGGACGAAATTGTCAACGTCTTGGAGGATTTTTGGTCAAAGGTCCCAAATTCTGAAGTTGGGCCTTGACTTATGTTGTCTAATTTAGATTGTGGCCATATCTGAGTCCTCATCCTAATACGATATTTGCTTTTAATGAGATTACCTAATGGGGAGTCCTGTGGGATGGACTAGTTAGCCCTCATGTTGGATAGATTTGACTGAGGTGATATTAGAGACAAAGCGTCCATTGATGTCTCCCGTCACTGGACAGAATTCTACTGGAAAATGAGAGGGTGTCCCCTCCTGCAATCACAATGGTGGAGAATCCCCAGGATCCAGAATAAGCCAAATGTGAGGTTCTCAGGCAGTGTGCCTCTTCAAGGGACTGGAAGGAATCTTAACTCTCTGAAGAATGAGAAGGCTAGTGTTGCATGTGGGAACAAAATCGCAGAAAGCAGCTTCTGATCTGGAGGTCTAAATATAGAAGAAAATGAAGAAATTGGAGAGGGCAGGGTTAGAGGAAGGACCCCTCCAACCTTATAATAAAGGACCTGATACAGGTTCTTGCTCCATCCACATGGAAATAAGGCAGCAAAAATCTAGCCCAAGGTTAGGGTCCATTTCAGGTCACATACCAGTGACCATTGTGCTCTAGTGGACTCAGAGAGTTTGGAGGGCCTCAATATATAAAAGATAAAAGAAGAAATGAAGTGGAGAGGTGGAGAAGAGAAAAGACATAGAGGTTTGTTAGAACAGAGAGAGGTAGAGAGTTCAGAATCCCATCTCAGGATTTAGCACCAAATGAAAGAGAAAGAAAAAGAAATGGAGATATACTCAATGGAGCAGCAATGCTTTCTAAAGCAGTGGAGGAGCACATTTTCAAGAGGGAAAATGGCAATGGTTACCACAAAGATCTGAGTTTTATAACGTTTAGCTTTAGAAGGCTTACTTTTGGTGGACAGATAAGGGAGATTGTGACAGATCAGATTCCTGAGCTCCCCTTTTCCTTGAGGGTTTTGCAAGTCTTCATTTACACTGCTAGAGATGCCAAAAATATCACATATGAAGAACAAAGTGAATTATTGAAATAAATTTTCAATGTATCACTTCAAAGTACTGATGGTTCAAAAGAACATAAGCAATATAAGGGAGGAAAAAAATTAACTTTAGAAGATGTGGATAGGTAGGATAAAAAGTTACTAAACCAAAATTTGTCATAACATTTTATCTTTAGACACAACAGTAGTATTTCTGTGCAATCTCAATGTTCATAAGTCATTTTATTATTTCAACCATGTTACAGAATGATCATGCTAATTCAGGATGTCACATGAGAGTAAAACCTTATCATTACATGTATAGAAAAGTTTTATTAGAGATATGTTAAAAATAAAGTACTTCATTTCTAGTTTGTGTAAACTATTGACTAAATTGTAGGAAGTCGTTCTTCAAAATTCAGCAATTACTGGCCAGAGATTTTAAGAAAGGGAACAAAGTGGAGTGACGGGTGTGGTGTGGGGCTTCTAATCCAGGAAACAAGGTTCAGGGCTCAGCAGGTAGAAGATGCAAGTAGATAGTAAACATGCTTTATTCAGTGATGACTATAGCTCTTAGCCTCCAAATTCTGCCTCAGCCCCCAGCCAGTTCCATTTTGCCCACCTTTCACTCCCATTCACCTTTCACTCCTGAATCTTTTCCATAGGACCTCTTTATATGCAGGTCAACCAAAGAAGGTGCACAGCCAACAGGTTACATAAGGAGGTACATGCTCACAAGTTAATGTTTATGGCCTTGAGTATAAATGCTGATGAGTGTTTCTGGCCTTGACTAACTATAACATAGCTGATTCCCAGACCTGGCTAGACACCAAAAACATAACATAACTTGCTAAAAGCCTTTCTAAAAGCCTTGGCAAGAGAGTCTAACTATAGCCATTTTGGGTCTGTCCCAATAACTGGTTATTGCCAAATTGGCTTTCTGTTGTCTAAACCAGTAGTTCTCAACTTTTTATCTCTTAAGTTTCATGAATTCTATAAATCAGTCCAGGTTTTAACATTATAGACACAAAATCTCATGCTTATCCAAGTTAAAAATGCATGTATGTGGATGCATTGATTAATATAATTTACAATAACACTAGAGACATAATTTACTCTATTAATATTGGGGATGTGGGAACCGGAAGATGGCTGCGAATACAGTGCGACACCCCTGTGTACCGCGTTACTGTGCAGGTGATTAGTGAGTTTAGAATGGCCAGAAGCTATTTTGTTAGCAATGTCCAGCAAAATTGGGGTGCACTGAAACCTAGAGGAAGAATTTCAACACCCGAGGATCAGTTACTGCCGCTCAATCGAGAGTAAACCATGCGCCTGGAGATTCAGGCTGATTGATCAGCCACTTGCCCCGCAGCTGGAGCCTGCGCCGAAGTGCCAGCAACGCAGAGAAATGGTGCTACAGATTCTGTGGGGTCCTGCCAACTGTGCCCTCACAGTGCTCCAGGCTGAGTTCTGGATTTGAGATGGGGAGAGAAACAGTCCAGATATGCCCGAGGAAGCCAGCAGCCACCATATTGGGGAGCTAACGTCACCATCCCCAGCTTCCAACAGAAGAGACCCCATCGCAGCAAGTTCAGCAATAGAACATGTGTGTGACATTTAGCCCTTCTCCCATATAGCGGGGAAATCACATAAAATCTCTCCCAGGCTTTCCGGGGACATGATTATCAGAGTGAGCGTGAATAGAGGCGTGGGGAAAGGTAAAGGCACCTGACCTCCAACTCCCCCATCCCACCAGCGGCAAAAAACAAAACCTGTCTTGTCAGCACTTGGGGGAGTGGCTATCAGAGGGAATCAAAGAATAGAGGGCCGGTTCCCAATAGCCGTGCTGCTCCACATCCAGGAAATTGCATGCCCAGAGTGTAGCTTGAACTGCGGAGAGATACCACACTGGGGAAGGCCTGTCTGGCGGGAGAAGCGAGGAGACTAGAGGCCAGGAATAAACCTAAGTGAACAGGATTGGAGAGACACCAGGTGGGGGAGGAGGGAGTGGCCTGGCCTCATACAGATTGTTTCCTACAGCATGAGGGCAAAATCTTGGTCCGGAAGGCACAGCTCCACCTACTGGAAGCGAAGAAAATAGAAACCTAACAGTGCTTTGTTTTTTTTTTTCTTTTTTTAAATTGTAATTTTTATGTTACTTTATTTTATTATTTTTTAAAATAATTTCTTCTTTTTCTTTTCTAGTTTTTTCCTTTCTTGCTTCTCTCCCTCTCTCTTTCTTGGTTTGCTTCCTTACCTTTTCCCTATCTTTCCTCCCAAGCATGACCACTCCAATTATGTGTAATTTACTAAATGCAAATACATGAATATTACGAGATGGTCTATAGTTGGCCTAAGCCCTTAACTACCCCCAAGTACTCCTGTCTATTCTCTTGTTAATATCCTCCCGCATTTGAGCAACCCCCCCCAAAGAAGCTAAGATATACTAACCTCCATACCATCATATCTCCCGACCTTAACATAAAATCCTAAGTTCAAACCTCAGTTCTCTATATGCCATCAAAATCTGTAGGTCTTTAATGAAACTAATGAATTTACCTTAAATCACAATTAAATCCAACAACTCTAAACATTGTCTCCCAAAACAAAGGAGATATCTTGGAGCTATACAAAACCAAAACAAATTGATAGGAGAAAAAAGAAACACAGCAGTCATACAGAGTTGGAAAGTAATGTGAACACCATGAAAAAACAAGGGAAAAAAGGATTACAAACAATGCAGGATAACTTAAATTTACAGGAGAACCTAGAGATATCAGAAAAATGGACAGATAAAGAACTCAAGGCATACCTGACCCAGATGGAATGGAATCTTAAAGAAGTCATTAGACAGCAAGTCCAAACAATGAAAGAATACTTTGAAAATGAATTACATAAACAGATTCAAGAAGCAAAAATCAACTCTACCAGGAGATGGAGATTTAAAAAACAATCAAACAGTAATCCTAGAAATGCAAGAAACCATAAACCAAATCAAAAGCTCAAATAAGAATATTACAGATAGACTAGATCAAGTAGAAGTCAGAACATCAGATAATGAAGACAAAGTATATCAACTCGAAAAGAGTATAGTCAATGCAGAAAGGCTGGTAAGAAACCACGAGCAAACCATCCAAGAGATATGGGATATCATAAAAAAACCAAACTTAAGAGTCATTGGGATAGAGGAAGGTATAGAGGTCCAAACCAAAGGAATGAGAAATCTGTTGAATGAAATAATTTTAGAAAACTTTCCAGACATGAAAGATGGAATGGATTGCCAAATCCTGTAAGCCTGCAGGACCCCAAACATACAAAGCCGTAATAGACCAACTACAAGACACATTATTATGAAGATATCCAACATACAGAACAAGGAGAGAATATTAAAATCTACAAGAGAAAGGAAATAGATTACATTCAGGGGTAAACCAATTAGGTTAATGGATAATTTTTCATCACAGACGTTGAAAGCGAGAAGATCCTGGAACAACATATTTCAAATGCTGAAAGATAATGGATTCCAAACAAGAATATTGTATCCAGTAAAATTAAGCTTCAGGTTTGACAATGAAATTAAAATTTTTCATGATAAACAAAAGTTAAAAGAATTCTCAGCCAGAAAACCAGCACTGCAAAGCATTTTGAGCAAAACACTACAAGAAGAGGAAATGAAAAACAGCACCCCAAACCAACAGTGGGAGGTAACTCAGTAAAGGGGGGAAATAATCAAAGAGGAAAAACAAGCCAAATTAAAATAAATAAATAAATAAATAAATAAATAAATAAATAAACAAACAAACAAATATGACTGGAAGTACAAACCATATATCAATAGTAAGCCTAAACGTTAATGGCTTAAACTCACCAAGTAAGCGACATAGGCTAGTAACTTGGATTAAAAAAAACAGATCCAATAATATGCTGGCTTCAGGAGATTCATATGATAGGAAAAGACATACACAGGCTGAAGGTGAAAGGTTGAGAAAAATCATACCACTCACATGATCCTCGGAAGCAAGCAGGAATGGCCATACTCATATCGAATAAAATAAACTTCAAACCTAAGTTAATCAAAAGGGATAAAGAAGGACACTATATACTGTTAAAAGGAACCATTCACCAACAAGACATAACAATTATCAATATGTATGCACCAAATAATGGTGCTGCAATGTTCATAAAACAAACTCTCCTCAAGTCCAAGAATCAAAATAGACCACAACACAATAATTTTGGGTGACTTCAACACTCTTCTCTCACCATTGGACTGATCCTCCAAACAAATGTTGAATATAGAAACTATAGAACTCAATAACACAATCAATAACCTAGACTTAGCCAACATATATAGAATATATCAACCATCATCAAGTGGATATACATTTTTCTCAGCAGCACATGGATCCTTCTCAAAGATAGACCATATATTATGCCATAGGGCAACCCTTAGTAAATATAAAGGTGTGGAGATAATACCATGCATCTTATCTGATCATAATGGAATGAAACAGGAAATCAATAATAAAAGAAGGAAGGAAAAATCCTGCATCACCTGGAAAATGAACAATATGTTACTGAATGATCAATGGGTTACAAAAGACATAAAGGAGGAAATAAAAAAATTCTTAGAGATAAATGAAAATACAGACACAACATATTGGGATCTATGGGACACAACGAAAGCAGTTTTAAGAGGGAAATTCATTGCCTGGAGTTCATTCCTGAAAAAAAGAAAAAACCAACAAATAAATGAGCTCACACTTCATCTCAAAACCCTAGAAAAGGAAGAGCAAAACAACAGCAAATGTAGCAGAAGGCAAGAAATAATTAAAATCAGAGCAGAAATCAATGAAATTGAAACAAAAGAAACTATTGAAAAAATTGACAAAACTAAAAGTTGGTTCTTTGAAAAAATAAATAAGATCGACATACCCTTAGCCTTGCTAATGAAGAGAAGAAGAGAGAGAAATCAAATTACTAACATACGGGATGAATAAGGCAATATCACAACAGACACTACAGAAATACAGAAGATAATTAGAAATTATTTTGAAACCCTATATTCCAATAAAATAGAAGATAGTGAAGACATTGATAAATTTCTTAAGTCATATGATTTGCCCAGATTGAATCAGGAAGATACACACAATTTAAACAGATCAATAACAATGGAGGAAATACAAGAAGCCATTAAAAGACTACCAAACAAGAAAAGCCCAGGACTGAAGGGTATACAGCAGAGTTTTACAAAACCTTTAAAGAAGAATTAATACCAATACTTTTCAAGTTATTTCAGGAAATAGAAAAAGAGGGAGCTCTTCCAAATTCATTCTATGAGGCCAACATCATCCTGATCCCGAAACCAGACAAAGACACTTCAAAGAAAGAAAACTACAGACCAATATCTCTAATGAACCTAGATGCAAAAATCCTCAATAAACTTCTTGCAAACCGGATACAAAAACATATCAAAAAAATTGTGCACCATGATCAAGTAAGATTCATCCCTGGAATGCAAGGCTGGTTCAATATACGGAAATCAATAAATGTTATTCACCACATCAATAGACTTAAAGATAAGAAACATATGATCATTTCGATAGACGCAGAAAAAGCATTCGACATAGTACAGCATCCCTTTATTTTCAAAACACTAGAAAAACTAGGGATAACAGGAACTTACCTCAACATTGTTAAAGCTATCTATGCTAAGCCTCAGGGTAGCATCATTCTAAATGGAGAAAAATTGAAGGCATTCCCTCTAAAATCTGGAACAAGACAGGGATGCCCTCTCTCACCACTTCTATTCAATATAGTTCTCGAAATACTGGCCAGAGCAATTAGACGAAAGAAATTAAAGGCATAAAGATAGGAAAAGAAGATCTTAAATTATCACTATTTGCGGATGACATGATCTTATACCTAGCAGACTCAAAAGGGTCTACAAAGAAACTACTAGAGCTAATAAATGAATTCAGCAAAGTGGCAGGATATAAAATCAACACACATAAATCAAAGGTATTCCTGTATATCAGCAACAAATCTTCCGAAATGGAAATGAGGAAAACCACCCCATTCACAATATCCTCAAAAAATAAATAAATAAATAAATAAAATACTTGGGAATTAACCTAACAAAAGAGGTGAAAGAGTTATACAATGAAAACTACAGAACCCTAAAGAGAGAAATAGAAGATCTTAGAAGATGGAAAAATATACCCTGTTCATGGATAGGCGGAACTAACATCATCAAAATGGCGACATTACCAAAAGTTCTCTATAGGTTTAATGCAATGCCAATCAAAATTACAATGGCATTTCTTGTAGAAATAGATAAAGCAATCATGAAATTCATATGGAAAAATAAAAGACCCAGAATAGCAAAAGCAATTCTAAGCAGGTAGAGTGAAATAGGCAGTATAGCAATAACAGACTTCAAACTATACTACAGAGCAATAGTAACAAAAACAGCATGGTACTGGTACCAAAACAGGCAGGTGGACCAATGGTACAGAATAGAGGACACAGAGACCAATCCACAAAATTACAACTATCTTATATTTGACAAAGGTGCTAAAAGCATTCAATGGAGAAAATATAGCATCTTCAACAAACGGTGCTGGGAAAACGGAAAATCCATGTGCAACAAAATGAATCTGAATCCCTTTCTCTCGCCATGCACAAAAGTTAACTCAAAATGGATCAAGGAGCTTGATATCAAAACAGAGACTCTGCATCTGATAGAAGAAAAAGTTGGCTCCAATCTACATATTGTGGGGTTGGGCTCCAAATTCCTTAATAGGACACCCATAGCACAAGAGTTAAAAACAAGAATCAATAAATGGGACTTACTCAAACTAGAAAGTTTTTCTCAGCAAGAGAAACAATAAGAGAGTTAAATAGGGAGCCTACATCCTGGGAACAAATTTTTATTCCTCACACTTCAGATAGAGCTCTAATATCCAGAGTATACAAAGAACTCAAAAAATTAAACAATAAGAAAATAAATAAACCAATCAACAAATGGGCCAAGGACCTGAACAGACACTTCTCAGAGGAGGACATTTAATCAATCAACAAGTACATGAAAAAATGCTCACCATCTCTAGCAGTCAGAGAAATGCAAATCAAAACCACCCTAAGATACCATCTCACTCCAGTAAGATTGGCAGCCATTAGGAAGTCAAACAACAACAAGTGCTGGCAAGGAAGTGGGGAAAAGGGTACACTTGTACATTGCTGGTGGGACTGCAAATTGGTGTGGCCAATTTGGAAAGCGGTATGGAGATTCCTGGGAAAGCTGGGAATGGAACCACCATTTGACCCAGCTATTGCCCTTCTTGAACTATTCCCTGAAGACCTTAAAAGAGCATACTACAGGGATACAGCTACATTGATGTTCATAGCAGCACAATTCACAATAGCTAGACTGTGGAACCAACTTAGATGCCTTTCAATAGATGAATGGATAAAAAAATGTGGCATTTATACACAATGGAGTATTACTCAGTAATAAAAAATGACCAAATCATGGCATTTGCAGGGAAATGGGTGGCATTAGAACAGATTATGCTAAGTGCAGCTAGCCAATCCCTAAAATACAAATGCCAAATGTCATCTTTGATATAAGGAGAGCAACTAAGAACAGAGCAGGGAGGAAGAGCATGAGAAAAAGATTAACATTAAACAGGGACAAGAGGTGGGAGGGAAAGGGAGAGAGAAGGGAAATTGCATGGAAATGGAAGGAGACCCTCATTGTTATACAAAATTACATATAAGAGGAAGTGAGGGGAAAGGGAAAAAAAACAAGGGAGAGAAATGAATTACAGTAGATGGGGTAGAGAGGGAAAATTGGAGGGGAGGGGAGGGGAAGGGGGATAGTAGAGGATAGGAAAGGCGGTAGAATACAACAGACACTAGTATGGCACTATGTAAAAATGTGGATGTGTAACCGATGTGATTCTGCAATCTGTACACAGGGTAAAAATGGGAGTTCATAACCCACTTGAATCAAATTTATGAAATATGGTATGTCAAGAGCTTTGTAATGTTTTGAACAACCAATAATAAAAAAAGAATCTTGAAAAAAAAATAATATTGGGGATGTACGTTTTTGCCATTAGAGGTTTATCCCTCATAGTAGTATATCTCTTGTAGATAGGGTGAATCACATCACTGTCATCTATGTCAATAGAACTGCCACCTAGGCTCTTCGAATAGTCAAAAACACCTGACACACTGGGGCTGGTGTGGTGTGGAATCCTACAAAGAAGTACCAGAGAAAGCAGGGGTAGATAAAAAGCCTAGTGAATAAGATAGGCAAAATCCTAAGTTTCCAAGTTTATCCTGTTTTACTCACTGCAGGTAGTATCATCAAAATGTTTTAACTTGCAGTTGAATGTGATATTTAAGTGAAGAAGAAATCCTAGCAATATTTTAGAAATAATTCTTATCACGAATATTCTTCAAACTGGGACACATGTATTCCTGGGTGTCTAAAATAATGTACTAAAGGATAATATAATTGCTATGATTTGGATATGGTTTGGACCCCAAAGTTTCATGTGCTGGAAGTTAGGTCCTAAGTGTGGTGAATTTGGGAGGTGATGGAATATCTCTAAGAAGTGGGCGTAGTGAAAGGTAATTACGTCATTGAAGGGATCATTGGGGGTGCTATCCTTGGAAGGGATTAATGCTGGTCTAGGAGAGAGTTAGTTCTCAAATTGTAGGTTGTTATAAACTGAGACCACCCTGTGCACTTGGTGCCTTTTTGCGTAAAATTTTCTTTCATTTATTTTCCATGTTGTGATCCAGCCAAAGGGCCCTCACAAATGGCCTGAACAGATGAGACCTCATTAACTTAGATCAAAATTGTGAGCTACATAAATCCTTTTTTAAAAAAATTAAATGAGCATCTAGCTTCAGGAATTTTGTTATAGCAGTAGAAAATGTACTAATACAAGATCCTGGATGTTTTAAGGGGCATTTCTTAGATTCTGCACCTTCTTGTGACTATTTCCTAAAATTAATCTGTGACTACTTTTCCAACAATGTGTCTTCCATTTTATGAAAGCAAGTCAGTCCTCATCCCAAGTTTCATGGAGGTCTAAACCCCTGGAGTACCTCTATGGAGGTAGCAAAGAAGGGAGAACTGACTATATATATCACAGCATACCTTTGGAGATTTTCATCTTTCTTTTCATAAAACTCTTTTAAGTATACAAAATGACATTCGAAAGGAGAGCATTTTGGTTTGTATGGGATCTTCTGAACTCAGGTATTTGATATATTTATGCTGTGGGATCAATGGCTGCAATGATTTAGGCATTTTCCATCCTCAATTGCCCTATTGTGAAAAATGCACTAATTTTGAAGGATATTGGTGCACATCTATATAAGTATTAGTGAAAAATTCTAAGTGATAAACATCTTCCTCTCATGTTTGTAATAAGCAATTATTTCCCCTTATTCTCAATATTCATCTTGTGAGATCTTTTAAAAAGTAATTTCAAAAAGCAAAATAGATTATTCACTTTGACTTTTTGACCCTAATTTTTTCAAGGGCTACTAAGTTTTAGATACTCTGGCTTGAAGCCCAAGGTTAGAACTTTATTGTGATTTCCTCCAGGTTAAAAATAATCATATTGTGAAATATTTATTCCAGTTATAGTTTCATCTTATTTCATCTTATTAAATATTTATCATTCTCTACCACCTATTGACAAAGCCAAAAATCATATTCTAGCTCATGAATGGGATTGTATTAACAGTATCTATCTTTCTCTTTCACTGAGTACTTTAGAAAAGTTTGACTGCGATGAATAAAGTTGAGTGGTTAACTTCTTATTTTGATACTTGATTCTTATTTAATTATTCTACAAAATTTAATCTAGGAAAAAATTGTACATATCTTTAATTTAATAATGCAACAAACAATATTCACAAACAAGAGTGTTTTGTTCAATATTAATTAGTACCTTATATATGCCAGGCCTCATACTTTTGCCTTGGATAAAATATGCTAACTGAGACACCATATCTAACCTCAATAGTTCAAAGTCTAATGGAATAAATTGATAATTACAAAGTAGGAAATGATGTTAGAGTATCATGTATGGAAAGCTAGATTCAGTATGTTCACCTGAATCAGAATGGTTTCTAAAGGAGCTAGGAGTTAGAGCATGTGAGAAGATTTGTATTTGAGTATTTTAATGCTCTTTATCCTACCTATAATCCGAATCTCTAAGAGTTAAAAGTTTATGGGACAGGCCCCTTAACTGGGGAATAGATAAGCCAATTTTGGCATATTTCCCCAAATGAGATACTGCTCAGCAGTAAAAAGGAACCGACTTAATAATAATTACAACAATATGCATGAATCTCAAATGTACTCTGCTAGGTGAAAGAAGTCAGGTATAAAAGTATGTCTGCATTTATGATATTCTGGAAAGGTCACAATTATGAGGACCTGAAATAGATCAAAGGGCTTGATCAAAGGGGCTTGGCATCAGAGAGGTTGACTTCAAAAGTCATGGCTGAATTTGTAGGTGATAGAATTATTCTATATCTCGGTGGCAGCCAAGTTTTATAATGGTTCACAGAAAAAGAGTACGCTAGTTTTTAGTGTAAATTATACCTTCATTTTAAAAAAGAAAGAGTCATTCCCATAGATTTAGTAGTTCAGAGGTGCAGAAAACCCTGTACCATACACATGCCCACCTATAATACTGCTACGGTGACTCATTCTTTGCTCCCCTGTGGAAAGGTAGCTAGCAGGGCTTTTCAATGCAGGCACCCATAAATTTTAGGCAGGATAATTCTTCATTGTCTGGGACTGGAGTGTGCTTTGGAGGATTTGTGTCAACTCTGGTGAATACCAACTAAATTGCAGGCACTTCCCCATTCATATTCCAAAGTCTCTGAAAGAATACATCCAAATCTCAGCTGAAAATCACGTTAGAGTGACATCCTGGACTCTCTGCAAATGAAGAGGAGTGGGCTCCCTGATTCATCAGAGAAGAAGAAAAAAAACAGCAGTGTTGGCTCACTCTTTTCTTTTTTGGAGGGGGAAGACTGCTCATCTGTTGAGAAAACCCATTCTGATCTGTGCTCTTGGAGAGTAGTGGAGTTAACTTTCTATTGCACCCCATCTTGGGGCTGTGGAGTAGAAATTATGGTCACACCAGTGTCAGGAAGCCATCTCAGCACATGTGCCCTGTGTCCTTCAAGCTAATTTTACCAGTAGAATTGCTGGCACATTAGCCTCCATCACTCTGACTCCTATGTCTGTGTTATCTGATCTTTGGAGGGAAGGAAAGCAATGCTGCTTAGAGATCCTCTGCCTCAAATTTACATAACAGTAACCAAGATAAATATCAGATCTGAGTTACTACATATCTTCTGAACTTCATTCCCTGTCATAATATACACCCTGAGCAAGTTAACCCAGACCCCGGAACTCAAAGTAATACTATAGCACTGGAACTTTCTGAAATTAGTTCAGTAGGTATGTACAAAACCCAGCGCCATTTGCTTCTTACAGCACACCAGCGGTTTCTGCGTTCTTCTTTCACCTTTGAATGTAGCAGGTCAAGGTGACATAGCAGCAGTCTCTGCCCTGGTAACCTCGTGTCAGCCTCTCTAATTGTATCACTGACAGATCCGGACTCACTCGTGCACTGCAATTTGTACTCTGTACATGGTATAAATGAAACCTTCAGTGTTAGGTGGAGACAAGGTTTTTCTTTGAAGCATGGGACCACTTTTTTTTCCCCTAAGGAAGAAAGCCTTTATTTTGTGGGATAATGGAAGTGTCATAACACAGAACATTATCAGATCTTTTTGTCAGTGATTTCAAAAGCTAGATACACTACCCCATACATCCTGAGGTTGAAAATTCTTGTTTTAAAATAGTATTGATGGCATTATGATATGACAGAGGTGTCCTAGCCTCTGGAAAAAAAATATAGGCAATTCATTCCTCTCACCTTATCATAAAGCCCTTCTAGCACTTTCCTGTTGGCATGTTTGTTCTTTGATATAGTACCACAGACTGTTTCTACAACTAGTTGGCTTACCTAAAATAAATAAATAAATAAACCTGTGAAGCTGAAGTATCGGTAGTATGTTAACTCCTCACTTTGTTCAAAGTGGCTGACTATATTTCAATATGCAACATCAACGCATTTTGCTTCTTAATGATTACCCATAAAAAGACCTTCAAAGGGTTAGCCAAGGTAGTATTGAGTGGGCTTCAGGCACTGGAACAGATATGGTAGGAGGGATATGGACTTCTCAGAGCCCTTCAGGTAACACTCATAAATAATTCCTCTTTGTAACCACTGGCTTCTGAACGGAGTTTCTGAATTTCCTACTGTCTTCGAAATTACATATTCATTAAATATGAGACTATTTTAAGTTATATGATCGGATTGGGGCTACTATGTATTGTTTTAGTTTGGAGGGGAATTTAATTCAATAGACATTAACTGAGTACCTACTGTGCACTGGGAATAATAAAATAGTAAAAACATATAGTGAAACTCTGTGCTAAGTATTCTTCTATATATTTATGTACATTGATTCATTTAAATCCTCACAGTAATGCTATGACATGATTATTGTTGTTAATATTTCAATTCTACATATAAGAAAAATGAGGCTCAGAGGGTATATATAACCTGCTTTAGGCTATCCAGCTGGTGAGTGTTGGTTTGGGATGGAACTCTCACAGTTGGCTCAAGTCTGCTGATAAGGTTAATGCTAGAAAGGAAGAGTTTCATTTCAAAGATAGTTTTGTATTTGCATATAACTAAAACAAAAAGTGTGTAAACTATTTTCTCTTTTTCAGAATGGCTTTAATTATGAGACAATGTCTCTCTAAGTGGTATTACTTTATTCATATTTATGTTTTTCCCCAAATTAATTATTCCTTATATGAATATCTCTTCTGACAAATAATATTAGTTTTCTCTGTAGGTAGAGAGATGGATATTAGAAAAAATAGAATGTGTAGGTTTATCACAGCATAGTATAACATTTTGAAAAACATTTTTTGTGTTCTGTCGGTGTAGACAAAAATATTTAATATATTCTTAATAAAGAATATATTAACCAAAAATTATTTTTTGGTTAATATATTCTAAATTGAGAAATTGTTCAGAAATCCAAGTGGGGACAATCATCTATTCTACTCTGTAAACAAAAAGGAGAGTCTATGGAAGACATTAATTGTTTCAATGTTTTGTTGTTTTTGTTGACTTTAATACACGTCCGATGTTTTGTTATAAAATTTTTTTTAGCTTTATTTTATTCATTTATTTTATGTGGTGCTGAGGTTTGAAGCCAGAACCTCACACATGAGAGGCAAGTGCTCTACCACTGAGCCACAACCCAGCCCTAAGACATATTGTTATGGTACATTCTCCAAAAATGTTTGGTTTGTTGGTGACACAGGCTTCATTCTTGAGGGCTGGAGGAACAGAAGGAAGATCCATATATCCAACTTCTCATTTTAGTATCAAGCTTATAATGGATAAACTAAATATTCTAATGACTTTACAAATAATTTACTTCATTCAACTTTGGTAATTAAATTAACAAGGTCATCATTTAGCTTTCTGAAATAATGGCAACAATTATCTGCAAAAAAGATGATGAAAGAATACATTTGCATCTGTTTTAGAATGTTTAGAATATTTAAGTAATTTAAAAAGTGGAATAAATAACTTCAATTGTGCAAACTCACTTAAGTAAAACTTGGGGTACCTGGGTGTGGGGTATGGTTCTTCCACTAATCAGCTGAATGGTTTGTATAAATCACATAAACTCTTGGACCTTGGTGAAAGTTGAAATAGGAAGAAGATGAGCTAGGTCTTTTTGGTCTCTTATCCAGTCACTATTCTGATTTTACAGAGATGCCTGTTCTCCTTCGGAGAGGTGAGGGATGAACAGGGTCTGAATTCCCCCCACCCTAGAGTTGGCCAAGGGGTTACCAGGAGATTTCTCCAATTGTAACTACCTTGTTGAGTACCTACTGCTTTTGCAGTTCTGTGGAAAACCAGAAGGATGTTAGCTCCTTGCACTTTGTAGTGCCATACTTACATGTAATGAACAATGCAATCTCATCTGAGCCTAGGTGTTCATATCTCAGAACTGGAAAGATGTCAAAGAAAGTGAATGAATTCTTTGTAGAGCATTGATTTTTAGAAAATTCTGACAAGGCTAAAAATAAATTTTATCAAACAATTGATCATAAAATATTTATCTGATATGGATTTCTTTTAGATGTATACTTGCTTATAATAGTTATAAAATACTTTTTATTTTTATATCATTTTATATTTTTAAAAAATTATTTTCTAATACCTGATGTGTGGTTCCTTTCTTAGACTGGGTTGCTCTGAACCAGATTCTGAGATGAGGACTTGGTTAAAAGTGATTTGTTAGAAAATATATCCAGGAAAAACTTTGCTGAATGGGAACATGAAACGGGGAAGAAAAAGAGAGGAGATGACAGGGAAAAATTCAAGGGAGATTGCTGTAAAGTTAAATCCCATTGAGGACATCTGTGACTCAATCCAGCAGGGAATGTTTGGAGACAGGTTGTGTCACACCTTAGATTTGTCTGCATAAAATATAAGGGAGAAAAATTACCTATACATTGATCCCATTAGTCATTGATTAACTACTGTTAGGATGTTTGGTCAGGATGGGAGTATGTAATGTGTCAGGCACTTTTGTCTTTTCCTGTTTATAAATAAAGGGATTCTGGCAGATGGAGGTAAACATCCAATAAAGAGAGTAGGTGCTGGTTCAGAGAACCCCCCCCCCCAAAAAAAAAGCATGTTCATCGATAGGCAGAATTAGTATTGTCAAAATGGCCATGTTACTAAAGCATTATACAGATTCAATGCAGTTATCATCAAAATAATAATGACATTCTTCACAGAACTAGAAAAAATTCATTTGGAAAAAAACAAAAGGGTCCAGAATAGCCAAAGTAATCTTGAGGAAGAAGAGTGATACTGTAGGTATCACAATACCTAACCTCTAATTATACTACTTTTGTATGATAGTAAAACTATACAGCATTGTAACAAAACCAGCATGGTATTGTCATAAAAATAAATATGAAGACCAATAGAATAGAATAGAAGAAACAGAGCCAAATCTACATGCTTATGGTCATTTGGGTTGCTCTGAACCAGATTCTAAGATGAGGACTTGGATAAAAGTGATTTATTAGAAAATATATCCAAGAAAAACTTAGCTGAATACCAAAAAAATATGTTGGAGAAAATATAGCCTTTTAAACAAATATCACTAGGAAAACTGGATATTTATACATAGAAGAATTAAACTAGATTATTATCTCTCACTCTGCACCAAAGTAAAATCAGAAAGGATGAAAGACCTAGGAATTAGACCAGGAATTTTGCAACTGGTAGAAGAAAACATATTGATGTAAGCACAAACTTCCTTACCAAGACCTCCAAAGCCAAAGAAATAAAATCAAGGATCAATAAGTAGAATGACATTAAATTAAAAAGTTTATGCAAGTAAAGAAATGATTAAGAACATGAAGTGAGAGCCTGTAGAATGGCAGAAGATTTTTGCCAGCATCTCCTCTGACAGGGGATTAATATTCAGAATATGTAAAGAACTTAAAAATCTCAACAACAAGAAAACAAATAACCTGATTTTTGAATTGGTAAAATAACTAAATAGACATTTCTCAAAAGAAGAAATATACATGGCCAACAAATATATGAAAAAAATTTGCAGGACTCAGGATATCAGATAAGAGGAAGGCTGTATTTCCAGTTGCTTTGTGGCTTGGGATTCAAAGGAAACACATCAAATCATATTTGGAGCTAAACCAATCAGAATTTCCATTTATTAATACAAACAAAGCCAGGAGGGCTTTAAATAGTATGTTCAAAGTCCTGAAAGAGAATAACTGTCAACCAAGATGGCTATACCCAGTTATGCTATCTTTTAAAAATTGGATAAGAAATAAAACCCTTCCAAGATAAGCAGAGAAAAATAATTCATGACTACTAAGGTGGAACTACAGAAAATACTTAGAAATGCTTTACACAGAAGAAACAAAAAATGAATCCCCGAGCTTGAAAATGAACAAATATCATTGAAGAGTATCTAACAATTGATACCAGGATCAAATTAAACATTAGAAATTATTTAAAGTGGCAGGAATAAACACCTCTCCTTAATAACATTGAATGTAAATGGTCTCAACTCTTCAAATAAAAGACATAGACTGGCAGAATAGATTTAAAAAACAAGACCCACATATGTGTTGTTTGCAAGAGACTCACCATACAGGCAAAAACAGCCATAGGCTAATAGTGAAAGGACATACTATGTAAATGGAGCCTCCAAACAAGGAGGAGTAGCTTACTCTCATATCTGACAAAGCAGACTTCAAGCCAAAATTAATCAGAAAATAAAATCACTTCATCCTGGTAAAGGAAAAAAATTCAACAAAAGATAAAAAGATTGTAAATATTTATTTATGTCCCAAACATGGATGCACCAAATTACACTAAAGAAACACTACTCAAATTAAAACCTCTGATAGAGACTAGTACAATAATACTGGGTGATTTCAACACATATTTCTTATCAATAGATCATCCATACATAAACTCTGTAATGAGTCTTTGCATCTGAAAAATATTGTAAGTCAAATGGTCTTAACGGACATCTCTAGAATATTTCATCCCAAAACAGCTGAATATACTTTTTTTTCAGTGACTCATCGAAACTTCTCTAAACTAGATCATAGTTTAGGCCATAAGTCAGATCTTAGCAAATACAAAAAAAAGATATAATTTCTCACATCTTCTCAGATCATAATAGAATGAAATTAGAAATCAGCACTGAAAAATCCTACCGAATTACATAATATTCCATGTTATGTAATATAAACATGGAGACTGAACAATGCACTCTTGAGTGATGACTGGATGAAGGAAGAAATCAGGAGAGAAATTTAAAAAAATTTCTTAGAATCAAGCAAAAATAGTAATGCATCATATCAGAATTTCTGGGACACTTTGAAGGGAGTTCTAAAGGGAAAGTTTATAGATAAAAAGTGCCTACATAAGAAAATGAGAAAAATCACAAATAAGCAACCTAATGATGCATCTCAAAGTCATTGAAAAACAAGGAAAACAAAGCCCCAAATCAGTAGAAGAAAGGAATTGATTAAGATCAGAGATGCAATCAATGACATTGAGAATTAAAATAAATAAAAAGAATGAATGAAATGAAGAGTTGGTTCTTTAAAAAGATAAACAAGATTGATATGGCCTTAACCAATGTAACCAAAAGAAAAAGAAAAATCCAAATTAGCAAAAGTAGAGATGAAAAATGAGAAATCACCACAGACATTACAGAAATTCAGAGGAAAACTCCATATATGACCTGCTAAAATTGAATCAGGAAGACATAGAAAACTTATACAGACCAATAACCAGAAAAAGGTAGAAGTAGTATTAAAAAGCCTTCCACCAAAGAAAAGCACTGCAGATGGATTCTCATCTTAATTCTACCAGACATTTAAAAATGCACTAATACCAATGTTCCTCAAATTATTCCATGAGATATAAAGGGATGGAACTCTTCACAATATAGTGATAGGTGCATATCCATGTTTATAGCAGCAAAATTCAAAATAGCTAAACTATGAAGCCAGCCTAGATGTCCATCAGTGGATGAATGAATAAAGAAAATGTGGTATATATATGAAATGAAGTTTTATTCTGTCATAAAGAAAAGTTAAATTAGTCATTTGAGGGAAAATGGATAGAATTTGAAATATTATGTTAAGTTAAATAAACCAATCTCAGATTTGTTTTTTCTGCTATGTGGGATCTAGATAGGAAAAAGGAAAGGAAAGTTGGGAGATGGGCTTATGAAAATTGATGGGAGGTCATTAGAATGGAGGAAAGGGACTTTGGGGAGAGAAGAGGGAGGGAAAAGGGAAGGAAATTGAAGTCCGTGCATGTATGATTGTGTCAAAATGAACCCAACTATTATGAATTACTATAAAACACTAATACAAGCATTAAAAAAGAAAAAGAAATGAGTAGAGAGATGTGTGAGTTACAGACAGAATACTGACCAGATCTGCTGTAGGCCATTTGCAACTGCATCCCACGATCAACTGTAGAGCTGATGGAATAGTATTTAATAAAAGAGTTTCTTAGAGAAAACCAGGGTATAGATCCACCTAATCTGTGTAGAAGTAAATTTTTTTTATTATTTAGGGCCCTGCAGGAAACAGATGGCACACCACTTTGGCTAATCTGTGAAATTTCGTAAACGTGAGGGCAAAGTCGACTCTTGGTGATCTGCAGGCACTAGTGGTGGTGTGCACTCTCATTCTGTAGGTTGAGGGAGTAAGGAGTAGGAGCAGGCCTCTGAAGAGAAGTGGAGTCCTTCCCCAGCAAACAGAATGGGCTGGCCTCGGAATGAACACCCTGTTCTCTCCCTCCACCTTCCTCATCCTTCCTCCCAGGGCTCTGATGAGTTGAACAAGAGGCTGGAGGACCCGGGAGGCTCCTGCTTAACTTCCTAATAGAAACTTGACAGCACAGAGCAGGGTCAAGGAAAGGACAGAGGCATATGGGGGCCAATGAAAGTTTGACACAGGGTAAAAGATGGATTATTAAATTAACTTAGAGCAAGTTAAATTGCCCAAGACCACACTGCAAGAAGCCATTTCCAGCTTCCTCCTCAGGAAGAGAGTCTAAAACATTTCTTCAGAATCTTCAATAAAATAATCTATTTGTCAAACTTCAACTTCTATTTAAATCTCTTACCAGACTGTCTGACTTTTCTGGAAATACTAAAAAAATAACCTAATCCTTAGTAGATCTATTTCATGTTGATCTCCCAATGCTTGAGTTTCTGTGACTCTTCTCTCAGAATAAAATTATTTTCTCCAGTCACATACATGCCTTTCTTTTTTTTTTCTCAAAATGAAATAGTTTCTCTTTGTCTGTCATATAATATATGCTTACTATAAATAATGCAAACTATACCAATTTTGTTAATAAAATTACCTTCAGTCCACCAACCAGAAAATCATAATTATTGCATCGTTATATATCCATCTAGCATTTTTCATATACACACATAAAAACAAAGCCTTATTTTAAAAAGGGAAGAAACTGTAAAATGATTGTTATTTGTTCTTTTAACAATTTACTGAATTTCTTTCATATTTAGGTAGGTAGAACTGCATAACACTTTAACCACTGAAAATTCTTTAAATCCAAAGACTGTCAAGTTTTCAAGCAATACATAATATTTGATGAATTCCACAGTACTGAGCATGCAGATGATTTCTAAGTTTTTTTGGCATTCTTTGCTAATATAAATAATGTGTTTTTATTTATCCTTGATCTTCTTGGGCTAATTATTTAGATTTAAATGTCTTGATGAAAGTATTTTACTAATGGAAATTCTTTGGTTTCTTAAAACCCTGAACTTCTTTTTTTGAATGCCATTTCTAAGTGATATATTCAGTTTGGCCCAAATTTTATTTTGTCTACTTGACTATTAATGACTTTAAGGAATATTTCCCCTGAATAATTATGGTCTATTTTGATTGAAATTAGTAGAAACCATTTGATACTAGTATAAGTAAAAATGGAACATATATTATGATACTACAGAGGTGATTCGTGTATCCCAGAGCTAGATGTATGGTGAAGCCACAAGAGCAACCCAGGTTATAAAATAGAGTGCTAAAAGTAATCAGGAAAATATTTTCTATGCACATGCTCTTTTTTCTTTATTTATATAAGCCTGATTAAAGCCAATCTTCATCAGTTTCTCAGTCTTTATATAAATTACTATTTGTTCCATTGCAATATAATGTTGATTATTTCCTTGTTCAATTCCAAACTTCCATAGAAAAGAGACTAAATGATTGGACCAATGTAGGATCAGAAACTGACTCATAATCTCTCCCAATCCATAGCTAGTGAAGGGAATCCAGTAATATTGCACAAACACAGTCACTATAAACCTCACCAACATAACCATGTGGATTATAGGAGTGTGGCAGATAGTTTTAACTCAGGTAAATGGATGAGAAACCAGGCCACAAGTCAACACTTGTTGTGGAGACATCAATAGCCAGCTTTCAATAACAGATGGAGTCAGGAGTAGTGGCACAGGCCTGGGACTGTAGCTGTTCAGGAGAGACGCAGGAGGATTGTAGATTTGAAGCCAGCCTCAGAAACTTAGTGAAGCTCTAAGTTACTTAGGGAGACCCTGTCTCAAATTAAAAAAATAAAAAGATTGGGAATGTGGCTCAGTGGTTAAGCATCTTTAGGTTCAATCACTGATACCAAATAAACAAACATAAAAACCATTGATGGAACAATTAATCTATATATCAACAAAGAAAGAAAAGTCTGATTAAAAAAGACATACAATTTCATTGTTTTACATTAACTGAAAGATACTAAACATAATTTTGTTTAAAACATTAAAATAAAATCTCTGTGTTTGTTCTTTTACTGAATATAATAAGAGTGTATGATATTACCCTTTTAAGCAGCTTTATGATCCCCTCCTCTTGTCCTTTCATTAAGGAGTTAAACATCCTTCACAAGAGCTCTTTATACATAGACATATGATTCTCATAGTTTTAATCTTTTTGAATTAACTCTGACCTAAAATATTGAGGGAACAAAGGTGGATAGCAGAACATTTTTTACTTATGACAAAAGGGATTTTTGTGGGTAAGGGTGCACTATTAGAAATTCAACTCAAATTAGTTTAAATCTCCCTCAGGAGAGAGGGCTAATTACTGGATTATAGAAAGGTACAGATAACTGATGCTCTAACTTGATCATAGAAATTGTCAGGAACTCTACATCTCAATTCAATTTAACCTACGTTGGTTTCATTCTCCAGCAGGTCGTCTCCAAGTGGTGGCAAAGAAGTCCACAGAATTTCTAGGTTTATTATCACCAGTTTAGCAACAGGTAGAGAGAAACTATTTCCCATTGATCAATGGGATCTTGGTCTTGCTCCCTGGTCTGACTTAGGGCTCACCATCTCCCTGGAGCACTATTGACAATCTGTCCTTAAGGCACGTGTGGGTATAGTTTACCTAGACATGTCATCAGAGAGTGGGAGAGACTTTTCCAGAGGCTGAACACAGAGAAACAACAAAAGAAGAAATGAAAAGGATTACAAAGAATAGGACACAATATAAACAACAAAAAAGAAAGTCCCTTTCATTATAATGAAGGGTAAGATCCAAAATGAACATGTGGTAGGTGTGTGAAGAATAGCAGCAACACTTACGTAACTACACCTTATAGAACTTTAAGGTAGAAGAGCCAGAAACAGTGTTGTTAGGAGTCTTTAGTTGATGCTATCTTTCCATCACAGATAAATAAGTCTGAAAAGATATAAGTAAAATTACGAATAACAAGAATGTAGGCAATGGAAATAATACTGGTATTCTTGAAACCTTAATACAAATTGCCCATATATTAGGTTCCAAAGAAAACATTGCTAAATTCACCAAGATTTAACAATTTTAAATCCACCTCCCCATCATCTGATCACAATATGCTTTATACTAAAAATAACAATAATAAATGTAAAATAGTAAAATATGGTCAACAAGAGTTTTTTTGTTTTTTAATGCAACCATGCCATGGGATAATTGAGCAACTCTTTTAAACAAATTTTGAGTCATAAGAAATCTAAATGTATACAATCTGAAAAATACAATTAATAAAGATGCTGTATATGATGACTTATATACAGCTAAATCAGTACCCACAGGAAAAAATCTATTGTTGAAAATATTTACAATAATAAACAAAAAGGAATCCATGCCTATGAAATTAATCATTTAGCACAAGAAATTTAAAAAAAATAAGGAAAAGGACATTAGAAGGAATATATTAAGATAAAACATAATAAAATAGGAAACAAAAAATGTAGAACTCTTCCACAATTTCAAGAGTATATTAGAGAATTACAGGAAGCCTTTCTTTCAAAGGAAGACACATTGTTATATACTCTTAAGTTAATTTTCTATGGAGTTAGTATTTAATGCATGAGGATGGCAATTTTCTTTTAAAGATACTATCTTTATTCCTGAGGGGGAAACAGCAAGTGAGACCTAATAATTGAAACCAACATAATTCTCTGTCTCTATACTAAATAGTACTGGGACCAAGCAATAATAATTTACTTGCATACTCCTGAAATATTCCCTCCTGGAAGATAAGACGGCAAAAGAGCTGCACAGCTAACTTATCAAAACTAACAGTTTGCCCCACAGGACTCCCTTCAAGATCCTCTCACTGATAGGTTTGAACAATCCAAATAAACTACCCGTTCTTAGCACCTCTGTGCCTTGATGTCACTCAGCAAGGGTCCCAGGACCCTATAAATATCTCTTTCTTGTTTCCCTTTTTGAGATACTGCTAAGAATCTTGAGTTGAATAAATAGTTTAGCTTCACTAACAAGATTTTTGTTTTCTTGGTGCTACTTTGTGGCATACAGGGCAGGCTTAGCTAAGGAGGCCATGTTAACTTATGTTCTTTGCGTGTCCCTTTAATTTGGTGAAGATTAAGAAGTTGAGGCTGTGAGAAATTTAATAATTTATCCAAAGTCATGACCTATAAACTAGAGTGGAGGACTCAGGCCTGACACAGGCTCCAGCTCTCCTTCCCCCATTACTGCTGGCTGCTTGCCTGCCTGTCTGCCTGACATCTGCCATCTCCATTTCTGCATTTTGCTGGGAGAATCCCAGCTAGTTCCTTTAGCCTTCACTTTTCCTTCAAAGGATCTCAGTGACATCACATGAGAAAAATTCTTGAATTGCTATTTTTATTACATCAATTGCTAGAGAAGTTGTGTCCTACTTTTCATCTTTGCCAGAACGATCATCAAAGGATCTGTCTGATTGAATTTGAGAAATAAAAGTAATGATACTCCTCATATATTACTTCATATATTGTTTTGTCTATTTATATGTGCCTGCTTGAACCTGAACAAGATTTAAGACATTTAATTCAAGTTTGTGAAGGCTATAAAGTGCATCAATTGGTTTTACATGCATTGTTTTTTTCTGAGTTGGATTTGATTTGAATCAAGTCTGAAATTATTCTCATGCTGTTATCCACATAATAAACCTTGCTACTTTATTGTGTTTTATTTTCCATTTTTAGATCATAAAAAATTTCATCGTCCTCCTATTGGCCAAAATTTAGCTCTGCAATTTGACTTATAACTGTGCATATAAAAATAAAACACATTTGTTGTATATATTTTTAAATAATTGGTGTTCCTTGGAGAAGTGTTGTATGTGAACATGTGCTATCATTTGATTGCTTGACTCATGAAAAATACCAATACATCCTTTTGATATATTTTATAAATTGGCTTATATGTAGGTTTATATTTAGGTTATATGTAAGTTTTATATATTGGTTCATAATTTTACTGGTTAAATTTGGGATGCATGATAAAATTATCTTTCACTAGTCTACTTGGGATACAAGATTAGTGATTATCTTTCTATATGAACAAGTACCAAAAGCTGTAAGTTAAAATGGAGATTCAATTGAAGTCAGAGTAGCACTGATTTAAGAGCAGAGATAACTCTTTAGTCTTCAATAGCCAAGAGCCAGTAAAAAACTGTTAAGCCTTACAACCTTTTTTTGTCTCCTTTTGCTGTCTTTTTTGGCCCAAGATAAATTTCAATTACATAAACCCTATTTCCTGTTGCTAATCACCTACTTCAGTCAGTATTCTTTAAATAGTCATTAAAGCTGGGATGAGATCTCTGTCATTTCTGAAACTAAGAGAGAATTTGGAGCAGCCCATTAACAGAACAGGAAATTCCCTAATATCCTTAGGATATGTATAGAAACCCATCACAATTAAATACAAGAGGAACCAAGATCTCCAGAGGATATTTATTAAATAAACTTGCCTAAATTCATTTGACAAATACATTATCTTTCCAAAAAAGCCTAATTACCAAGATCCATTTATCTAATTAGGTGACCCTCAAATACCCCCCTTTTTTTCTTTTGAAACTCCTCAATTATAATGAATCACTAACAATGCAGCCAGCTTGTTAAAATGGGTACCCAAACAATCAACTTATTTGTGTTTCCTATGTTAAAGACATTCAAAGAAAACACAAGCCACAATTCCATCCTTTAAGATTGAATAAAATAAATTTTCCTAAACAATTCTCAAGGAAAATCAAAATATTATTTACTTCATTGTTACTTGTGGCAGAAACAATAAATGAATAAAAAATAAACAAAACACTATGAATTATATTTGTAAAAGAAGGGAATTTCAACTTTTTCATCCAATGTAGTAAAAAATAATAGCAAACTATTATTCTAGAAATTCAAACAATAACTCTCTCATAAAAGGGACAAAGTACACATTAAAATTTCTTTCTGTAAAATGAAGACTTGCTCTGTATTGGAATTCAACACAATGAAGCCTCATTAGTTATCAAACTACTCAAAATATCTTTTGATGTGAAGGTCCTTTCAGTTTAACATCTCATTATTATCTTTTTCTATATAACGCCCCCCCCCATTCTCTCTATGCAAGCTTACCTAAATGCATAATTCTCTTCCAAACATTCTTCTTTCTTTCTCTGCACTATATGCCCATGGCTTTCTCCCTGTGTTGAGAATATATTCCTTTATTTTTCTTGGCCTGTGTAAGTGATAAGAGACAGTTATAGAGAATGGGAAGAACAAAGATATTGACAGATGGAAGATGTGGATTTGAATCCAGCCTCTACTTCTTATTGAAGTTCTGTTTTGTCATTTGTAAACACTGACAATTGATTAATCTGAAGATTAAATAATGCAACTGGAGTTTAAAAGAAAATTCTGAACATGGAAAGGTCTGCATTAATCCTACCTTCCCTATAGGATTGTTTTCTTAGCAATTGCAGCCATAGTGATTTCTTCTTTGAACATCTTACACCAAGCCTGCAACCCATGTGGTCCTTTACACAAATCTTGTATAATTAAAGTGCATGAAAACCATTTACTGAACACTTGGTAAGATTCATCCTCAATGTTAGATGCTGGTTGCTATGGTTCAAATATGGTTTGAACTTGTCCCCATGAGAACTTATCCATTGGGAGCTGGGACCTCAGTGTAGTGATGTTGAGAGGTGGT
The DNA here is from genome assembly GCF_048772815.1 of Callospermophilus lateralis. Classification (NCBI taxonomy): domain Eukaryota; kingdom Metazoa; phylum Chordata; class Mammalia; order Rodentia; family Sciuridae; genus Callospermophilus; species Callospermophilus lateralis. The sequence continues at coordinate 93,462,184 of NC_135316.1, read as the reverse complement.
GAACCATCAAGCAGCCGAACCTAGTGGGAAGTGAACATTGGCCTCTCTCTTCTTTTTGGCAGTCTCCCTATGCACTCTCTCCCTCCTGTACAGGTTCCTGCCACTGTGATGTCATCTTCCATGAAATCCTCACCAGGTACAGGTGGCTGCTAGTGCATTGCCCTAGATTGTCCACAACCATGAGGCAAATAAACCTTTTTTTTTTCCTCTTCAAATTACCCAACCTTCAGTATTTCATTATACCAGTGGAAAATGGACTAAAACACTGGTGGAGACAAAAACAAAACAAAACAAAACAAAACTACAATAATTTCATCTTCTATGTTGAGTGAGAGGTCTAGTAATTAGCACTTTGCAGAGATGAAGAAAAAAATAACTATTAACAACTGCCTCTTAGCCTCAGTTGAAACAGTTAGAAAGGGTGACTCTGAGGAAGTAGCTTCTATAGGGTGTCCTCCTCCTGAATTGATCCCTTCAGATGCTGAAGGAAACCACAATTAAACTGAGAGAAAGGGATTGGAACAGTAAAGTGACTAATAAGTAAAAATTTCCATGCTGGAAGCTTCAAGAAATATTACTAATAGATGCCAACACAAGAAATTTACTATCAACTAAAAAACCGCATACCTGACCTAGAAAATCCAATAATAATTGCAACTCAGAAACCTAAACCACCATAGCAGGTAAAAGGCTGCAAAAGTGTAGCCCCTAAGAATAACACTTTTCTTTCTCTTTGCCATTATGATGTAATGTCAGAGAATAAGGACAAAGAAGTAGCTTCTGGAAATAAAATTAAGGGTCTAGTTTTTACTTCCAGCAGGGCCTGCCAGCTGGATTTACCCAGCCAAGAAGTAAGCCCTGTCAGGACAGGACAGAAGTCTTTCTGAATTGATTATTCCTACAAACTAGAGTCTATCCAGACAACATTGTCTGGTGTGGAATTCATAAGCATGTGTGTGTAAATGGTGATGGGACCAGGTAACTCTCCTCTTGTTTCAATTACTTGGTCAAGAGAAACAGCATATGAAAAATATGGAGAGGGCGTGTTCCAGGGAGCCAAGGCTTTGATTTGCCTACAGTAGCTGTCTGGGATCTTGTTTTTGTTTTCCTGTCAGTAAGTTGTAAATATATTTTCAATATGTAAAGAAAGGTAAATAACAGATAATTTGGTGGTCAAAGGGACAGGTTGTGGAAAAAAAATGCTAGTAGTTCCTGATTTGCATTTTCCCCATGTTGTTAATTTGTTCATTTATTTATTTTTATTAATGTTATATTTTTATAATAAAATCTAAAGTTTATATTTCCAAGAATTCTTTGCAGCTCATGAAAAGTGTATATGGTCACGGTTATGCCCTAAAAGAAGGGAAACCAGTCACCTATTCTGGGTTTTATCTTCTTGGTTAGAATATATACATAGTGGTGGTGAATTATCTTAGGGGAAAAGTCTAAAGTTTCATGAAGTCTAAGAAGCAACCTGGGTGTATCATAATCTTGCCGCTGATGTATACTGTCAGTGATTTACTGCTGGATTGCTGATGGGAGGGAGAAAAGGGGAGGGAAAGACTCTGTCTAAACATTTAAAATTCTTGTCATTTTTGGTATATAGAACCAGGAATTGGAGGAATTGGGTGGGTTCAACAGGAGATGATGTTGTCTCTCCCTTCCAGGGGATGTTTGGCAAAATCTGGAGTCACTTTTGGTTTACAACAGGAAGACTCCAGGGATGCTGGTAATATCCTACAATGCCCAGGAAATCTCTCCAAGATGAAAGAATATTCACCAGAAATATCATCAATGCCAAGATTGAGGAACCCTGACTTGGGTTAAGTGTTAATAAAATTGAAAAGAAGATTAAAGTTTGAAATAAATGATCCTTTTGCTTAGAGAATACAACAGGGGCAGAAAAACAAACTGGAAAATTAGGCAGGTCCAAATTAATAAGGTTCCTATAAGCCACGTGAAAAAGTTTAGATTTGTACTCAAGGCAGTTAGAAATCATTGAATGATTGAAACAGGATACAAATGATAAGATTTGCATTTTAATGAACTACATTTGACTGTAGTATGCAGAGTTGACTGGAATGAGTCCAGCTGTAGGCCATTTTAGTTGCCTGAATTGAGAGACCATAGCCCTAAGATAATTTAATAGAAAAATAATAGAATGGAATAGAAAAAAAAAAAAATAATATAATGGAACATTCTGGAAATTTGTGAGGTGGAAACAAAGTGTTTGACAATTTTGACATTAGTGGTGAAAAGATAGAGGGTTCAGGGCTCATCTCATTTCTGGCTTGTTATGGAAGCATGATGTGGAGAAAAGAACCCTTTGTTTGCTTTGTGTATTGTCTTCAGCATAAAGAAGACAGCAGTCATGAGGCAAGGGACATAATATTGACATCATCACCAGAGTTCTCTATATATATTTGGAATTGGGAAAGAATTGCCCAGATAATGGGAAAAGTTAATATAAGTCATCTCTGAAAAATAAAAAATAAAAAAAATAAGGAACGAGGGCCCAGTAGAACTTAAGACAATTTTCTATTATATTAAATACTTCTGTCATGTTGAAGGATGGTCTCAGACTGGAGTATTGAACTAATTATGTGTTCTTCCTCTTCTCCACAAATTGTGGTATAAAGGTGCATTAAGAATTGTAATGCGTTAGCTAACTGCATTCCATGCAATAGAGAACAATAAGAAATTTTGAAAAATAAAAATAAAATTTTAAGATTAAAAAAAAAGAATTGTAATGCAAAAATAAAAAAAAAAAATAGAAGTAAAAAGCACTTCAGCATTCAAGACCGTTTGCATCTTCGAGTTGCTTTGGTTAAACATATCTCAGCAACAGTAGGAAACTTTCTTAATGTTTTCAAATACCGTTAAAAATACTAGAATCAAAGACATATTTGAAAATTATACTTACAAAATTGTTATTATATAATAATTAATATTATATAAACATAATTGTGCACTGAAAGACATTTCTATCAACAATGGACTGCATATATGAAGGTGGTCCCATAAGATATGAGCAAGTGATATCTCAGCCACTTTAGTTTCTGTAAATACTCCCTATGGTGTTCATGTTATGAAAAAAATCACCCAATGATGCATTTCTCAGGATATTTCTGAGTTATTAAGCGACACATGACTCCATGTGTGTATGTGTGTGTGTGTGTGTGTAGGTGTGTATAATATTTGACTTTAGAATTTTGGCAAATAAGTCCTAATTCTAGGATACATATTAAGAATTTATAAATGCTAAATGCACTAAATGCACATTAAAGAGGCTCTCCTTTGAGAATAGAAATGAATGCAAAAAGTCTATAATAAACTTTCAGGCCTTAGTGGGATCTCTCAGAACAAATAGTCATTAATTCTTAAGACTATTAATTCATTATTTCTAATACTGAAAGCAAATCGAGATAAGGGAAGATTAAAAACTCTGGAGTTTTTTTTTTAATCATATTAACTGCAAAGTTTAAGCATATTAAAAAATGATTGAAATGATTGGGGCTACATGTAAGAGAAATGATTTGGATGCCTGAACAGTCAAACCATGATTTGTTCTAAAGTGAATTAGAAATCACACCACCAATTAATTCACAAGCACAGCACACCCCATAATGTAACCATCTTTTCCCACCCTTTGGTTGGCATGTTCTAGTATTAGTTTTCTAAAAATCAGATAAAAACAAAACCAGAAAGACCACCCCACACACAAATTCTAGAAATTAATTCTTAAAAATACACTGTGTATATTTTAACACTTCAGACAATTTAAAGAATTTTGCCTTGGCTGATATTTATATGTAAATTCTCACAAAGTACGTTTAGAAATATGAAAACTATGGAAGCTACATCTATGAGTGCTTTATGAACACTTAATATACACTATTGAGTTTGCTTGAATGCATTTTTAGTATCAATTTATTCTTTAATACAGCTTCTTATTCAAAATGTTCCAAAGCACATTGTAAGTCAGAGAAGTTCATTTTTGTAGAAGTGAAAATACAAAAATTTCTTTGCTCCCTCTGCTGGAGAGATGGGTGTTAATTTAAAGAGACAATGTGATTTGGAGCTCTGCAAAGCCATGTACATGTTTTATTTCTTTAACTCAAGAAGTGGCTCAGCAAGCAAATGTCATGGCATCTAGAGAGGCAGAAATGAGGCACATTTTATATTTACTTGGTACATTCTATTTCAAAGGATGAAAATAAAATGATGCACTTTTGAAAAATGTTAACTTGAAAATGAAGATTTGCATGTTTGCTTCTAAAGCTTACTTTAGTGTTTATTGCATGGTTTCATTCCCTGGAATTATCTGTCTATTTATAAAGATGGAATGAGTATTTTCTCTTCCTTTATAGTTGATGTGGGCTCTTGAATATTACATTTTTTTTGTAACATCTATTCCCAAGCCAATAAAACAAGAACAGATCTTGCATGACTTTCAGCATTTAGAAGTTTATTTATTTCTACTTTTCCCTTTCCTGGTTCCTAAAATAATGTTTGCCTACATGTTCTGGTACACTTATAATGAACATGTGCTAGCTAGTCAGACTGTACATTAGCCTGCAGATATAATAATAATATTCAATGTTAATCTTCTCATTTATTTTGTGCTAGGAATTCTGTTAAACTCTTCATGTGAATTATCCTATTTAGTAACCTCACAACCATATGAGTGTTCATATTTAAGACAGCTCCAATTTTTACAGATGAGGAAACTGAGGTATAATAAATAAGTAAATTGCCTATGTTCAAACACCTAACATTTGGCCAAGCCAGAATGTTAAACCTGGGTGTGAAACTGCAGGTGGGAGCCTGAACATTTAACCATTGTCCGCATGTTTGAATGATGTCTGTAGTTAAGTGTCACATGCAAATTGTATGGCTGTTTTTAAACCAATACAAACTTATTTAGGTTGCTACAAATCTGCTATTTCTTCTCGTCAGGCATCATATTAATGCCAGTTACCCGGAAAATGTAAGTTTGTAGGAGACTCATTATTCTAGAAGAATGATGCAATCATGGCGGTACGGTGAGGCTTTATGGGGGAAATACATGGCATATTGCACTTCTTGGTTAAGAAGCTTGCCTCTATTGATTCTCTGGGTCAAAAGGTCAAATTGTGCTCTGGTTTTCTCATAGTTAAGAAAGATATGACTCTTGTGGGGAAGTCATAATAATAAATTTTAAGAAGATCTGCATGATGCGCTGTGCCTTACAACATAGAAAAATATGCTCTATAAATACTGAGTAGAAACCTATCAGCCCAAAAGCTGACTTGATGTGTAGCTACACTCTTGTGCATCACATATGGTAATGGAATAGAAAATTACCTGGAAAAAAATCTTTTACACTTTTAGGAGATTCAATTCAATGCCCTTAAGCTGAAGAATTTTGAATTAGAGTGTTAACACCTTATTTAATGGTTTGAATACTGACTTCTCACCAATTTAAAGGAAATGTAATAATGCATCTGCTTCTTTCTGATGATAGAGTATAACTATAATACAGGGCCATTGACTCTATTTCTCCTTGACTGAGTCAATGTTTTCTAAATATCTTAGCAGATGATTGCTGATTAATTGGTCTGACCAATTACATATCTGATTATGAACGACTCATAGGTCTGCTATATTGAGTGAAAACAGTGATATGAAAATTTAGATTGTGACCATGCAACTCACAGGTTAAGATACAGAAATTATGATATTTAAATCGATTAATTAGTTAATCAGAAATAAACTATGCTTAACAAATTAGTTAAGTGTGAACAGTTAACCTAAAAATTGTAAACTAAATCTTACCCTCCGTAGCCACATACTTAATTTCTTAATTCCTCAATGAGAAATTAGTAATTCTATTTCTAGTATGTAATTCTATTTCTAGTATGTTATATAGAAATAATTCTATTTCTAGTATAACACAGTGTGATGACATTGCACAGAAAAATCTCTTCAGGAGAAATAGTATCAGCAACGGTAAGAATCATTTAAATGGCCCAGTGGGCATCAGACATATCTGCCATGTTGTCTCGGGAAGCTAGAGCTAAAAACAAAGAGAAAAATTGTTCGACCATATTATCACTGAGAGAATGTGCTAATAGGCAGATGAGGCATATGTCTAGAGGCATTTCAGAGATTCCATAATTGTTTTGATGAAGTTTCCATCTTTATGACCAAAAAACCTGACAAGAACAACGTAGAGGAGGAAAAGTTAATTTTGGTTCAGGATTTCAGAGGTGTCAGTCTATTGATGGCCAATTCCATTGCTTTGGGCCTGAGGTGGGTCAGAATATCATAGTGGAAGGGTATGGTGGAGGAAAGCAGCTCAGGACATGGCAATAGGAAGAAGAGAGAGCATTGCTAAAAAGGGACAACATATAAACCCCAAAGATACACCCTTAGTGACCAAGGTTCTTCAGACCACTTCTCACCTGCCTAGAATTACTGCCCAGTTAATTCACACCAATAGATTAATCCATTGTTATGTTACAACTCTCACAATCCATCCATCCCACCTCTGAATGATTCTTGCATTGCACATGAGCTTTTGGAGGATACCTAAAATCCAAAGCATGGCAATAATAGAGATTGCTGTCTGAGGCAAGATAATTCTGCATTGCTTTTAATATGGTTGTATTTTACAATGAATATGACCTGACAAAATACAAGTGTATTTGTATAAGCTACATTGTACATGAGTAGCAAATTAAGGGTCAAGGAGGATGTGACTTTTGAAGAACAATCATTACTTTTATTGGTGAAAATAAACTGTAAATACTATTTTGGAAAAGAAAACCTTTAATATAGTGAATATCATAATTGAAAAAGTCTGAAGTCAGAGATGTCAGATAAATTCAGTGAGGCTGTGTTTGTGAGGGAAGAACAAAATGTAGGCTGATTAAATTATGCTACAACCACATAATGGGATTTTATGCAGCTGTAAAAAGCATCTTTTAGATATATTTAAAAATACTATAGATAAATCAAAGTTTAATTCTAAAATATGTTTTAATAAACCTCAGGAAGGTTAGGAAAAAGAAGACAGACACAAAGAGAACAAACAAAACAATAAAAAAGGTAAAATGGCAGATAAACCCTAATTTATCAATTGTTTCAATAACTGAATAATTTGAAAGAATTAATTAAAAAATAGAGTTTTACAGAATGGGCAAAGAACGTAGCAAATTAATGGAAGTGATAGAAAATACCTGTAATCCCTGTAGTGGCTCAGGAAACTGAGGCAGTTTCCCAAGTTCAAAGCCAATCTTAGTAACTTGGTGAGACTCAAAAGCAATTTAGCGAGGCCCTGTCTCATTAAAAAAAGAAATGTCACTTAGAGGTAAAGCATCCTTGGGTTCAATCTCCAGTAATAAAACCAAATAAACACTCAAACCAAACTATATTCTGTCTGTCCACAAGAAATTCACTGATGTAGGTAGATTGAAATAAAACAATGGAAAAATATACACCATACTAATATTAATTAAAAGAAGGCAAATGTGGCTATATTAATATTATGTAAATAGCATTCAGAGCAAGAAAATTACTAAAGATAGAAAGGAGTACACATAATAACAAAGGGTCAATCCACCTGGAAGACATAGCAATAATAAACATGTATTCCCCAACAGAGTGCAGATCCTAAAACCTCCTGTTTGATAGTAATATTTTTGTAAAGATAAATGTATTAGCTATGTGGGATACTTTGGTGTTCTTAGTTTATTATATTTATAATATCAATTTCATATTTTTCTTGGCCTTTCAAGATTTCTAATATAGTAGTTGCAACTTATATGCAAAGGATATATTTCAAGACCCCCTATAGATTCCTGAAACCCTTGATAGCACTATATATACTGCTTTTCCTTATGTATACATAAAGTGTAATTTATAAATTCTGCAGAGTAAGTGATTAACAACAACAATAAAATAGAATATTTATAACAATTGGAACGTGTTTTCTGTACATGTCTTCCACACACAAATTTAATGCCTTCTCCTTTTAACTAAGTACTTACCATGCACTATGGCTATAACTTTTGCAGTCTGAGGTGTGACAGCAAAACTAGAACAAATTTCTTTTTTTCCTCTTCACAATTTTATGGAAAGAAGTTTTGTTCTTACCATAGAACCTAGCAACCTCAGCATATGACTCTCTTCTTTTCTTCTGCCGCTGCATTGTTTGTGACTTGATCAGTTATTCTAAAGGATGTATGAATTGGTAGACTTGGTGGATTTAGGCTGTCTCAGGTGACCAGGCTGGCAGCTTGACTATCTTTATTTCCATCCAAAGGTCTTTGGATTGTCTGAGTTGGTTCTACCCTGTGTCTCTCATCCTCCTGGACCAACTGGCTACTAGGAGTATAATCTTCACATGAGAGTTTGACAGAGGCCCAAGGAGAACAAGAGAACATGTGTGAAGTATCTTATCTTTGCTGTTTAAACTGGCATACTCTTTTTTTCTGCCCAATTGATATTAGTCAAAGTAAGTTACATATGGCCAAGCCCCAAATTTGAGAGGCAAGAGAATATGCTCCACTTTTAAAGAAATTACAAACTCCCTTACAGAAAGTGTAGGTGTAGGGAAGAGTAAAAAATTGGGCCATTGGTGAAATTTAGTAAGCCAGTTATCCATACTATTAATTCCTCTGCTTAAACAAGCATGTGCACACACATGTGCCCCCACACATACACACATGCAGCCAACATGTCTTCTCACTGATGGGTTTCGGTTGATCTGTGTTTAATGGTATATGTTACTCCATAGGACCTTGATATACAATTTATTTGTAAGTCCATATAATGAAGAATAAATAGTCTACTATTTTTCTCTGCCCTACACTTCAAAGAGACATGCCCAAGAGGAAAAAGATGGGCAGCAGTATGTTCCAGCCATCCAGTGACAAAAGAAACTCTATAGTCTCTGCCTGGACTTTCCCTTGTCTACCTTGTAAGTGAGTGTGTATAACCCTTGCCCATTTTACTCTCTCTTTTGGATCTCTCAAAAAATTATAACCAGTTTAAGCTAGAAGAATTTGGAAAATTTAAAAGAGATCTAGTCCCCAAATACTCAATCCACGCTTCTTTTAACTCTTATTTTCTAAGGTGGGAGAGTAGATATTTGAGGACCTTTCCCTCTACTTACTAAGAAGAGATCATTTTAGCTGTTTTGTATATTAGCTTCTCATGTAATATTTCATGACATAAAATAATTCGAGCACCCTTCATAATATTAATATTACCCCCTTGATTAATAGATGAGGATATTGATACTCTGGATGAGAAAAAGCTTATTTCTAAATACAACTAACTCATACTTGGCTTTTCAGGATTCAATATTGTATTTGTTTTTTTTTATGCTGCATAACAATTACCATGGTCTGTGGCTTAACCCAATACACTTTCATTATCTCAAAATGTGGGGCAGAAGGCCAAGAATGGCTTAGATGGACCCTCTGCAAGGTTGCAGTGAAGCTGTCAGCCAAAGCTGGATTTTCATCTGGAGGCTCAACCGGGGAAGGATCTGCTTTCAAGCTTACTCAGGTTTTGGCAGAATCCATTTCCTTGGAGCAGTAGGATTTATGTCTGTTGACTTCTTCAGAGACTGAGAGAGGGACCTAGCAAGAAAGGTGCCATACTCCTAGATAACTGTGTACATTCTAGCCCATGTTTCATTGGTTAGAAACAAGTAACAGTTCTGTCCACTCTAAGGGAAGAGGATTACACAAAGGCATGAACACCAGAAGGTCAGCCCATGGAGAGCATCTTAAAATCTGTCCATTACAAGTACAATATTGTCAGAATATTAGTGGGTGAGAAGTACGTTCATTGTAGGTGGATTAAGTGTGACCTTTTAAACATTAAACTCCTACACTTCATTCCTTTGAGTCTGGACTGGACTTAGTGACTCATTTTTAACAAATAGAAAGTGGTAGAAGTGACAGAGTGTGACATTTGAGGCAGAAGGCATTGTGACCTTCTTCTTACTCTGGGAATAACCAGCTGCCATGCCATGAGGACCTAAAGAAATCCTGTGGAGCAGTCCATGTGGCAAGAAACTGAGAGATCCTGACAAAACAGCAAGGGGTTTCTGCCAAGGGCTACATGAGTGTTAGCCGTCTGTTAACGGCACGTGGGTCAGCCATTTTGGAAAGGGATGCTTTAGCTCCAGTCAACCCTCTCCAGACCTGCAGCTCTGGCCAATGTCACCTTGTCAGGAAACTGGAGCCAAAACCACTCAACTAAGCCACTCCTAAGTTCTTAACCCACCCATACAGTAAGAGCCACAAATTTTACCATTTTAAGTAACTTTAAAGTAAGTTGTCGGATTAATTTTTTTACCCAGCAGTATGAAATTACTATGGACAAAGAACTATTTGTTCTCTGGTTTCACATCCATCAAGGAACCTCCCAACTAAAGGTTACAGGGAAATGCATTTCTGAGAAATCACATTTTATATTTTTGAAAATATTCTTAAAACTTTTTGGTTCTATTTTTTCCCCCTGAATTGACACTAACCCATATAGAAATGTCCATTTTTGTTAGCATCTAAGAGTTCTTTGTAGGAAAACCAAAATGTCTACATCATGTCCCAAAGCTTTGATTGGAGGGACAGTTTTCCCTGCAAAAGGCTGTGCTTTAGTTAACATTCAAATCTCAGAGCTGACTTCAACCTTTCCCACCATGTTCTAAAGAGTGCATTCTGCAGCACATGCTCTTAGGTCAGCACATTTTCTACAGAGAAATGCTCCAAAGATAGAGCAAGAGAGATGAGAACTTTTTTTTTTTTTTTTTAACCCCTTGGACTGTTTCAGGTGAGTGACACCTCAGTGCTGATGCAAATGAATTTGCTCAAAGGCTTCATCTGAGAGAAACAGTCAAGAGATAAAATCTTCCTAGGGAACCAGCATTCAAACAAACTTCAAAGAAATCAGGTGTCTGACAGAGAGCCAGTGGATTGTCCTTCTTTCCAGCCTGAGAACAAGAGCAAAACAACAGAAAAGTTCATCAAACTGGAGTGCTATTCTTAAGGGGATCAAAATAATTCAGTCCAAATGGGAAAAAAAAAAAAAAAACAACTAAAAAGGACAATTCTATGTGCCTATCAAAATAACTGTCTTTACAATTGAGTGCTCGCACAAAATGGCAATTATTCTTAACTTCTTTACCACTCTTACCTTGTTTTCTTTGTTATTGTCCATGCATTCTACTTTTATAGTTAAGGGATGATTAACTAATGACAGGATATATTCAGTGTTCCACTTCCAAAATTATCCTGGAAAAGTCTTTCTCCAAATTCATCTATTTCACAAATTGCCTTATTCCTTTTCCTTTGGCTTGGTATTTCTGTGGTCAAATTGAAGTCAACTAATGTCTCTGCCACTGTGGAAGGAGCAAAATGCCTATTAGTTTAATTTAATCCATACTAAGTTGTGATATTTGTGCTTTAAAGGAGTAAATTTAACAAGGCCTGGATTTAATTTATCAAGTATACTGAAGTAGGTAAATAATAGCACAAAGCCAGATGCATGGGTTGAAAGTATAATGAGATTGGTAGGTAAGCCCTCCATAAAATGACTTGAGGCATAGGAGAATCCAGACATAGCAATTATACTTAGCTAGAAGAAGCAGTTCTAGAGAGTGTGAAGCAATTAGTCAGATTTACAATCTCAAAGTAGAAAAGGGAAAATTACTTAACTTAAACTAAGAAGCATCCTAAATCATCATTACACTGTATCGATCTCAGTTGAAAGTGACAGGCTAGAAATGCTTGGTTTATCTTTACCATTAAATATTTCCATAGTGTTTGACCAGAACCAAGAATATATAGCCCAGCATTTGAACTGTAGTAAATTAGAAATGCATAGGGTTTTGCAATGTGTGCATGTTTTTGGAAGAAGTTTCAGAACATTTAGGAGGGTCGATGTTGATCTATATGCTAGTTGTATTTTCTTAGCATTCCTGTCAATACACCAAAGTAGAGGGTGGGCATAGACATTTAACAAGGATGAAGTGTATATGGCAGTGGTTTTAAGTGAGAAAAGAAATCACTCTTTTGGCTGTTTGGCTTTGTATCAAAACATGTCATTGTCCATTAACTTATTAAATAGTCCTGAATACTTTTGACCAAGTTAATTTTCAAAACAGATTTAGTGTCCCTAAAATACTGTAAAAGATATTTAAAAAATATTCATCCTTATGTGAAATATCTACTATGTAGACAGTTGAAAAACTGAGAATTTTTAGAACTAATTTGTGTAAATACAGTTTAAAATGTCAAACTGATCGTATTGCAGTCATCTGACCACTTCAATTAGAATTTTGGATGGGGAAGAGGAACATAAAATCACTCTTGTTGGCCACAGGGATATATCTGTGAATTTGTGTTAGCACTACTTGGAAAGTTCAGTGCTCATCATCTCCTTATTTTGGTTAAAGTTTACATATAGTCATTTTCCATAAAGAGAAGCCAATTATTATTTCTATCTGTTGTCTATTAAACATATGTCTTGAAGAGAAAAGGAAGAAAGAAAGGAGAAATTCAAATAGTATTAGTAGGCAGATGATATGCTCTGTGTGTGTGTGCACTCATGTGCTCTCTTGTTCCTTAAGATCTTGTAGTTTACAGGATCTACTGCGGGAATGGTTCCCCACCCCCCAACACACACACACACACACACACACACACACACACACACACAGTCATCTCTCAGAGTCTGTGGGGGATTGGTTTCACTATACTCCGCAGGGACACTAATGACCTCTTTACTCCTGGCAAGGAAGCCAGTGGTGACCATTTCGGTGGTGAAATCAAATTTTCCTAATCTGATGTCCTAATAACCAAGGTCAGTACTTGACAAAGTAGCTGAATTTGTCTCAGTTTGCTCCTTCAAGGCTCATTTTGTACCCTACTCTTTTGTCATAAATCTTCTTCATTTTGCTTTACTCTTACTTTCTTTGCAAGGTAAATGTGTCTATACAAGAAAATATTCATTTCCTCCTTTTTTTTTTTTTTTTTTTTTTTTTTTTTTTTTTACAAAGTGTAGTTTTTGTGGATATTTTGGCCATACAGGTACTGGTTTCTCTTGTGAAATAGGAATAGCTGCACCCATTCTCTAATAGTAAAGTTTCATACTGAATTTGCTGAAATCAAATACTTTTTTACCTTTCTGTTTAGCTCTTTAAAAATTGTAGTGTTTTTATATTTTATATTCTTAATAACTGTGTAAGGTAGACAGGCTGGAGGACTTTATTGTAGATAAAGAAACTGCAAATCCAAGGCAACTTGAGGATGGGTGGGAAACCTACTCTTTGGATGCCTGGTTCCACTTGTTTTGGGTACCCTTATGCCTCTCTAGTACTTATCTGAACATAAACTGACTGAGTTTTTCAGAGAATTTGTAGATATTTAATTCTGACATCAAAGCAGAGAAATAGTTGATTTTATTCTAATAATTGTAGTGAACTGTGAGAGTGGTGATCTTGAATTACAGTGTCAAGCAATGCAAGAAATCCTGGATTTAAACACACCAGGATTTTGTAATTAGAGTCTACTTGAGACAAAAATAAAGAATCCAATAAAGCTGAGATGGTCTGTATGCTATTGATAAAATAAAATATTCCCAAAGTATCTGTTCAACAACCAAAGAAAGTTTTCTCTCAAATAGAAAGCACGTGAATCTAAGTCACTTCTTGTCAAACTTCCATTATGTAGATATTAGGAGACAAAAAAGAAAGAAATTATCAATTCATTGAATAATTAATCACATGTGTGTTTTCCTTTACCTGATAAGGACTTTCAATCTGGTTGAATCTGCAAGGTGTATATTATTGCCCCATTTTACAGATAAGAAAATCAAGTCTCAAACTGGCCAATTGCCAATAGCATAGATCTCATATTTGAATGGTATGTGCTTGAGTAAACTTCCATTCTTTTTCTACTCTCTCAGAACTCCTCAATCAAAAACCAAATGTCTCCATTTTCTATAGTTCCAAATATACTTACATTTGTTCAAGTCTTATACTAAATAGATATTTATTTTTTAGTAAATCAGCCAATATATAATTAATAGCCAATAATGTTGTCTGCCTGAGTAACCAGAAAAAATTTTTAAAAAAGACAAAATGTAGAATCAAAATTCTCATTAAATGATTGGTAATATAAGACTTATGTAAGTACAAATAATTAAGCCATAGACTTAATTTCAGTTTGATTTTGGAGCTAACACATGCCTATGATATAGTATAGTATTCTTAGATTATAAAAAATCCTTCTGCATAAAAGGGGAATCTCAAAGATTAGATATTTGCCAGCATAAAAATGTTGAAGGCATTGCCTTATATAACTACATGCAAAATAGGCAGATTTAGTATGCAAAAGTCTTGTGTTTTCTACTTGCAAATTTAAATTTTAATTACCTTGGCACATGATTTCAAAAAGACTCCTTAGTCCTATAATTTTAAAAACCACATAGATTTATTTTCCCAGAAAATAAATTGCATGCAACGCCCCTAAGAGATCCTTTGCTTCATCATATAAAGTTTCTGTTTTAAAAAAAGTATAATAAGTCATTAAGGATTCATTCTCAATATTTTTTGAATTTCAAATATTGTTTGGTAAATTCTAGTTCTGACAGTAGTGAAATGATTTAATTTGAAATGGGTTACTGGTTATGCTGAAGAACCGTAATAAATCAGTTAAATGAAAAAAAAAAATTGAGTGTATGTCACTGTATTAGCTCCAGGCCATTCAAAAGCAGCTAAGACTTTGTTCTACCTCAGAAAGGAATGTTTAATTCATTACAACAGGTAGGGGAAAAAAAGCATGTTTATGCTTTTTCTTGGTATTTTGCTTGAAGATTAATCTTTTCTTCACCACTGGATCTGTACAAAAACAAATTTATTTGAAAGGAATTAACTGTCACGCAGTGTGTGGGTCTCAGTTTTCTTAAAGAGAATAGGAAATGGCTGGGCCTAAACAATATTTCAGTTTGAGGGTAATGTGCTTTCTGGTTTCTACCCTGTCAGATTCTCACCCTGGTCTCCGGGGAGGCAAGGCGAGATTGCCTGCTTGACATATTTTGCCTAAAGCAAGTCCTGAAACTAGGATTCATATTATTCATTCCACTGAGTGCTGATTTCCATAGGCTTGCCAAGGGTTAGATACAATCCATTTTCTTAAAAAACCTTAACATTGCTCTTTTCCAAATGAAGTTGTATTTTGTACAAAATAACAAAGGGAAAAGGGGAAATAGGGAATGTTTAACTCTGAGGTTGACTTTTTTTTTTTTTTGCCCAGTAAGCAATAGAGAAGCAGATTTTTAAATATATTTGAAAATATTATTTATTTATTACTCAGAAATAACCCTTTTATGCCTGCAGATAAAAAGCAAAATAATCAAGCATTGACACAATCACATTAAAAATCATGAGATCTTATCTTTTTTTTCAAAATCTGCATTGGTCTGATAAAGTAAATACAATGTGACTTATTCTGTCTGTTCCTGGATATCAATTTCCACTGATAAAAAATATTCTATGATTGTAGGCTGGTCTTTGAGGAGTGACTTACCCATGAGTTTAGTTAATAAACATCAGGGAAGATACACAGCCTTCAGAGACTAATAGAAGATATTTTGCTATGTAGAATAATTGTTTTAAAATAAGGAACTTCCAAAATTACGTTCAAAACATAAAAAGGTATGTGAACATAAAGTTTTAGTTGTTCTTCAGGTCCAAGAATAAAATGTAGAGAAGTTCTATGAAGTCATAGAAAATTCTCACTCTAGAATTAAGTGAAGGGGAAAATAAGTACCCCAAAACGTATGATTTATCTGTAGTATGGATGGGATGTGTTATTTATTCTCCAATACCTAATCATTACCTTTGAATTTTGTTTTCCATTTGGTATCCAGTTTAAAATTTTCTAATATTTCACAATAATATATTTCCTCCATTGTATCATTACTTTAATTAACATAATATTTTTACTTATTTATGTATGAGAACAGAGAAATAGGGATCATAGTTATAATACTGTATAGCACAATGGGGCAACCATAATCTACAACAATTATATATTTAAAAAAAAACTAGAGAGGGAGACTTTGAAGACTCCTAATCACTATCTTGGAAATTATTCTTTTTAAAAAATATTTATTTTTTAGTTGTAGTTGGACACAATACCTTTATTTTGTTTATTTGTTTTACGTGGTGCTGAGGCTCAAACCAAGGGCCTCTCACATGCTAGGCAAGCGCTCTACCACTGAGCCACAACCCCGGCCCAATCTTGGATATTATTCTTTAATGACTGCTACAAATATGTTTGGTCTTCACTTTGACAAAGGCAAAACAATTTCTCAAATGATTCCTCAAACTAATTCCTGTGAATTCTCATGTCAGTTAATATCAT
Source organism: Callospermophilus lateralis (assembly GCF_048772815.1). Taxonomy (NCBI): domain Eukaryota; kingdom Metazoa; phylum Chordata; class Mammalia; order Rodentia; family Sciuridae; genus Callospermophilus; species Callospermophilus lateralis. Next base: position 93,445,757 of record NC_135316.1, on the reverse strand, counting down.
TACCAATGACCCAGGCTGGATGTATTTGAAGAACCTGTATGCCACTTCTTGTGTTTTACCCTTTGTATCCCACAAAATGCCAACTTATTCTTACTTTCCCTTAAAAGCCTTATCAATCCACATCCTTTTCCCCCAATTCCATTTCTATTATCTGTAAGAAACATGAAAAGTTAATTTACAGTTTTGTAATAGGGATAATAAATTTCCTCTATTTTACAGAATGTAAATATCTCACCACTACGTTCCTCAAACACCCAAATATCAACTCACCCAGGGTTCAAGGCTTAAGCCCTTTCTGTTGTGGAGCAAAACTAAATAGTTATTTGCTGAATAGATTCTACTGAACCCCAAGAGCCAATTGAAGAACCATCAAAAAGGATTTTTGTATGGAAGTTAAAAGGTGGAGATGAGAAAGAAGGAAGAACATTGAGAAGGAAGGCCTACTTTGGTCTAAAATGGACATCAGAAGGTCAGGGAGAAAAGTTACATGTTTTTCAAGAAAAGAGAAAACCTCAATATCTACCACATAATGTATTTGGAAAAGGACACTGTGAGGAGATTCACCAAAGTACCTAATTACACAGCTGGACCTCCTGTACTCTGCTTTCCTGTGTTTCAGTGAAGGATTTTTGCTAAAATGTTTACTTGGTGGGGGTTTTCTCATTATCTGTCCTCTACTGGATGAACAACCAGTAGGAAGGATGCTATTCTATATCAAAGTACTTTGCCCAGTCTTCATCTCATGACACCCCAAAACAGCTGCAAGATTTAATACATTAGAATGCTGGGTTAACTGCTTAGCCTCTACACCCCATATGTACTTGGGAGTTACTGAATTTGATCAACTAGAGAAATCCAGAGTTCAGTGGGGTTTAATGATATCAACTATGACTTGTTAAGTCTAAGGGGTGCTTTCAATTGGCTTTGATTTATCTTCTCCCCAACCCCCATATTGCTCAAAATTATATGAAAAGGCCAAATATTGAACACAGGTCAAAGATTTTATGTAACTTGTGAATTAATGAGGTAGTCAGTTAGATTTATAAGAAGTTCAGAAGAACATAAGAGGATATTTGGCCCATGAAGAGATTTACCTTTGGAGAATGCATTACACCTGGGGTAAGGGAGAGTAATAAAATGTTTTTTCATTAGATGGAAATGATTTTATGCTTATAGACAAGAATTATCTACACTGCTATTGGTTATTTACAACTTAGAGAAAATACTTCGAATGGTCACGAAATGTACAAAACCCTTCAATACAGAACCTGAAAAAGTGTTCTCTAGACCAAAGATTTGCAGACATTTTGGGTAAAGTACTCGATAAAAATATTTTAGGTTTTGTGGTCTTCATAGAGTATCTATTACATATTCATCTTGTTTGTTTTACAATCTTTTATAAAGACCATTCATAGCTCAAAGGCTATACAAAAACAGGCTGCCAGCTAGATTTGGCCCCTGGGTCATTGTAGGCCTAAATCCCAAATCTCAGCATGTGTAGTTTGCCACTGAATTCATCCAATAATATTTTTGGTCCATTTCAAATATTTTATAACTTTATCCAAATTTATATGAAAACATTGTTCAGTTGATGCAAAATAATTATTTCAGTATACTAATTTGATTAAAGCTTTCTACTTCTCTAAGAACTCCAAGGAATCCTTTCAAAATTAATTAAATCTAGTCTTCTCAGATCTGGCATTCAGGTCTCTTCTCACTTCTTTTAACTGTTGTGGATTTAGTCCCTGATATTTCTCAATATACTAACCACCCTTAAATATGCCCCACTTGCTAAATTCTGTACATTTTTTCATGTTTTAACAGTACTCAGAATTCTCTCCTCACTTTGGAATCCTAAACTTCTTTACAAGGTCTTTATCAAAAGCTTTATGTCCCATGAACTTTTTCTTGGTCTTTCTCCATAGAAGATATTCTTCTTTCAGCATTTTCCACATTGAGCTTATTATCTATATCCATTGTGCTCATGTGCGTATTTTCACACTCTTCATTCATCACTATACTGAACTGCTTCCTTATTTACCTAATTGATGCCTTGCTTGGCACTTTGGTTGCACTGCATCATTTGTTTCTTCACTTATTTCTCTTTTTAATCTGCTGGGATATGATTCAGGGTTGTTATACTGAGGACCTTATTTTTCAAAGGTATTGATCAGAGGTTTCCTGGGTTCCTTGCCACCCACTGGGCACAAAGATCATTCGCAAAAAGGAGGTTTGCTTTGTCAGAGTTGGCAAGAAAGAAGGTGGGTGGAGACGTGACAGACATGCACACATAGACAGAATGTGAGAGGGGATGGTGGGGAGAGCCAGTAAGACAGAAATCAAGTCTTCTATAACCAAATCTCAGAAATGAAACGCCATCCTTTTTGAGGTGCCAAGTTCCTTGACTTACCATGGGTTGCACCCTGATAAACCCACCCAGATGAAAATATAGTAAGTCAACAATGCATTTAGTGCACTCAGTATACCAGACATAATAGCTTAGCCTAACCTACCTTAAATGTGCTCAGAACACTTACATTAGCCTACAGTTGGACAAAACAAAGTCTGTTTTATAATAGAGTGTTGAATATCTTGCGCAACTTATTGGACAATGTAGTAAAAATGAAAAACACAGAGGTTGGATGGTTGTTTTTTCTCACCATTGTAAATGAGAAAAATTGTTCATCAAGCCATTGTAAATCAGGGAGTGTCAGATTCTATTTGTGTTTTTTTTTTTTTTTTAAAGAAAGAAATTGTTCTTGACAATTATTAATTCATAGGAAGAGAGAGCCCTGGATTAGAGTTTTGCAATAGTAATGAAAGGAGATTGGGCTCAACTCTAAAATATAAAAAGAGGAAATTATAGCTGGAGCAGAGTAGAGGTGAAAGTGATGGGGGACTGGCAGATGGAAAATTACTAAGAGGAAACATCAGTGAGGGCCAGGATTGGGGCAAAACCAGGTTTGTTGCTGAAGGTAGGTGAGGGTGATTAGATATAATGATGAGGAATTAGGATCAGATCATGTTTCAATAGTGAAGACATATTCAGTGAAAGGCGAGTGACTCACCGATGTCGGAGATTCAACCAAGAAATTTTATTGGGGGGCTGCCTGAAGGAGAAGAAGAGAGGCAGAGAGCAGAGAGAGAAGAGAAGAGGAAGAGGGCAGAGAGAAAGAGAGGAGGAAGGCAGAGAGTGTGAGCTTGCAAGCTTCCCCTTAAGAAGGGTTGAGTAGGCGACGAGGCTGGTGCTGATTGGCAGGGTGGCCCAGGAACAGAGAGCAGACACTGTGTCCTGCCGTGATTGGTCAAGAAAACATTTGAATTTGGTGCTCTTTGGCTTGGCGCCCTTAAGAGAGGAGGGGGAGGGGTAAGGGATTCCTCGATGTTCTCAGGAGAAGAAAACTTAACTTTAGCGGGGTCTCCCATACACGCAACATTCAGAATGAAGGATTCTGGCTAAAACATCTTGGTAGGACTCCTCCTAAAACTGGGGAATGCAAAGGACTAGTTGTGAAGACTTCAATTAAAGGGTTTCTGACTGACGTTCAGTTGAGGAGGGGCTGTTTGTCAGATTCCAGCTGCAGCCCCCAGTTGAAGGAGATTATGCCAGGTGTGATACTGGGAGGTAGGGTCACTGGAGGTCACTGTGGAGTCTGCCAGCTACCAATTCTGGATACTTCACTGTCTTCACCTTTTGGATGAGGTAATATTGTTGCTTCTACTAAACTCAAAGAACTGCAAAATTAAATGCTATTATAAATTCATATGGAAAACTTTTCTTGTGGAAATAAAATAGAAATTATCTAATTGATCATGTTTATAGAAAAAGTCAGAACAAATCTTCAACCAAACTTAATGTTTACTGAAAATCCCTTATAATGTCCATCCATATTGATATTATATAACTATGCATTTTTTTATATGTTATCTAGGTGTCCAGCTTGTGGAAATCCAGATTTTTCCTTTTGTCTCTCTATGGTATCACACATTTTTAACAAGTAACCTAGAATTTTAAATGTACCTTTGGAAAAAAAAAATGTAATCTTACCACAAAAGAAAGGCTCTCAGGCATTACTGAAGTTCTCTTATCTTGGAAGATTTCAGCTGCAGCCCACAGTTGAAGGAGATTATACCAGGTGTGATACTGGGAGGGTCACTGGAGGCCACTTATCCTAGAAATCTTTGAAGAGTCAATTTAGTCTCTTTTTAGACGCAGTAGAACCCAGAGAAGCCATCTTTAAACTGGTTAATATGCTTTAACCACCATCGCTTTAATTGCTGCAAAAGTGATAGCAACTGCAATATGTCATTCCTCCAGTAGATGGCAGAAGCACACTATACAGCAAATTGGAATGCGAGAAAACTTGTATGTTCAAGGCATGAACAAATTGATCTCAACCTGTTTTAAAAATCTGTCTTTGTTGTGTTTGGGGCACTGTAAATGTAAATGGAATTGTAGAATTCCATCACAGACACTTCTGACTCTCACAAGTTTTGTTGATAGTCTTTAGAATAAAAACTAGTTCATAAACTGGATTGATATTATAAAGGATTAATCTTTTAGGGTTATTTCAAAAAGGTTTTTTTGTTTTGTACTGTTTTAATAAAGCAAACGGGATGTACTATGTAAATCATTCTAATTAAGAGAAAGTCATATGGCATTTGGTAATTATAAACCATGAAGATCAGTTATTAAGGTAGTAGTGTTCTACAGAGTTAAAGAGACATGGAAAGACAAACGTTTACATTCAGTAGCTGTGTTTCAGTTATGTGACATCGGTATTTTCAAAGAATGTACATATTATTACACATATTTTAACAACCTACATTTTAATGATTCTATTGCTATTGTTTTCTGTTTGTATTCTTGCTAATTTGACAATACAGTAATTTGAACTAAGGGACATTATCCAGTGATGATCAACTCACTGAGAAACAAGGAAGGTGAAATTTATATTCATGCAAAACCAATATAATTTAGGCAAAATTGAGGTAACTTTTATTGTGTTGATGCTCTATGGAAAAGGTTTCTACAACCAAATTCAGCAAAATAAATCTTAATTTTCTTAATGTTTTCATTACAGAAAATGATTTGTATTCCTGCTTAAAAAGAAAAATGAGAACACATTCCCATCAAACTTCCAGTCATTTTGGCCACAGCAGAACATTATACCCAGCCTTCCTTGGGAGGCAACTGGTATTTGGAAGGGGTCTATCCAGGTCGAAGAGCCATGTGTAGCAAGAGTAGTGTTAGGTTTGCAGATGATACTTGGTGGTGGGTAGACGGACAGAATTTTAGCCTGTGATAGCTTAAGTTATCAAATCTGTGAGCTGAGCAGTAGCATAAAAGGAAATGAATACTGAATTTTGTAGCTGGGAAATCAGAACGAGACTGCATGAGCTGTGAGATTGATTTGGGCAGTTCAGGAATCAATTTTTGTCTAGTCTACATGCCTGTGTGCTTTTCCTGTGTGGAGGGCTTTCTGTTTAAGGGCACCAGTTTAGAGGAGCACATTCCATGGATGCCTTTAGGGAGTGTCAATCTACAAAGTCCTTTCTGACTGTTTCCTGAGTTTTGCTGATAGCTCAGACCCAATTAGATTGTAAATGGGATTTGGATTACCTCTTGCTTAATACATTATCTTACATATGCTTACAGTAAAGCTTTGCTGGCATTTTTCTATCCGCTGTAGAAATCTTTCATGACAAGTCCATTTGACTGGACATTTTATTATCTCAAAGTGCTTGGTTTTGAACCATGGTTTTAGAGAATTTATTATACCTTCTCTTTGATATTCGTTAAAACTTGAATCTATTTTGGCACATATCCTTGAAGTACCTTATTATTACTCTTTCTTTGTGCAGAAGAATGTTGATTTCCTTTCAGAGATTTTTTTATTTAATCTTTGTTTACCCAATTTCAATGCCATAGAAATTTTTAAATAGCAATGGAAATAGCTTTCCTTAAGGATTTATTGATAATATCAATGAGGTCTACATACCCTTACATTTCTTTTCTACATACATGTTTTCCTTCATTTTAAGTGCTGTGTTAAATTATTTTTGAAATTTCATGATTGTTTATAACAAATGAGCATACAATATAGATATCTTGAGAATTATTAGAATCTTGAAAAACTTAGCAAAAGGAAAAATCAGATTTGAAGAATTTAAGGCTTTGCAAAGAAAATGAGGTTAGAGAACTTAACCTATGTGGTTTTTATATCTGATGTTATTGGAAATGTATTAATTTTTATTTACCTTATTTGGTATGGAAGAAGGTACAACAGTCTCTATCCTCTTCAGTTACAAAGATATCTTTGCAATTAATGAAAAACATATGACAGTACTCAGTCTTGACCTCAATCTAATTTTTATTTTGTTACTTATAACAACTGTTACTTATAACCAACTGATGTTGGTTCCTATTTTTTATGTCATTTTATTCCCTTTTTCATTTTCATTTCTCTAATGACACCATTGCTTAGATATTTGACTTTCCAAAAGCTCTGGGTGACTTTTTGTATGTTTTTTTTTTTTTTTAACTTGCTAAGGTATTTTTTATTTTTTTCTCCAATTTCCATGGTTTTATGATTTTAGCTGTGCTTCATGTCAAAATATATGCTGTTAATCCATCTTACTTAAGCCATAGCTTCCTCCCATCTCATAAATATGAATGCCACCAAAATGCATTCCCAATGCATAGCATTATCATCCCTTAATTTGTTTCTAATGGATTTTTTTGAAAAGTCACTAATAATTTCTGCTTTGACTCTCAATATCACATTTCTTTCTTTAAATATTGCTAACAATTTTATTCAATAATTTAAAGCATATTTACTACATATCTATATTTTGAACATAGAAGTGAACAATTCTTTTAAAAACCACATCCTCATCAAATTTCCAAGGTAAAGGGGACGGTAGACAGACATTGAAGACTTTGTTGAAAGAACTATAAGGAAGATATTGTTGTCTACAACAGCAGAATCTAGGTGCAGAGAAGGATAAGATGAGGCATTTCTTCCAGGCAAGCAGAACAAATTAACTTTAAACCTAGTGACTTTAGACAATAGCTATTATGCTCACAAACTCAGTAGAGCGAAGATTCAAACATGACACACAGGATGACTGACCTCTGGTCCTTGATGTCTGGGAACTCAGTAGAGGACTCCAAGGGTGGAAGTTGGAATCATTGGGAGGTCATTCACTCACTGTCTGGTGCTTGATGCTGGCTGTTGACTAGGATCTTAGCTAGGCTTGCTGGCTAGAGCTCCTCATAAGGGCTCTGCAACTGACTTTAAGCATTGTAATTGGGTCTCAAAGGTGAGCGTTCCAAGATAGAAAGAAAAAAGCTGCATCTCTTTTATGACGTAGCCCTAGAAGTCATGTAGCATCACTTCTGCCATTCTCTACTATTTGGAGCAGTCCTAAGCCAGCTAGATCCAAGTGCAAGGAAAATCAACTCCACTGCTCAATTGCTGAAGGGCAAGGTTTAGAGTCCCATACATGTTCCTGTGCTGTAGCCATCTTTGGAAAAATAGAGCCTGACATAGCAACTTCAAAAAATTAATATTTAAGTTAAAGCTAGTTAAAGGGAAATAAGTATGAAAATATATTGTTCTCAGAGAAAGCAGTGAAAGTAAAGATCCTAGAATGAAACAAAACAAATGACTTAGCTGGAAATGTGAAGGCCAGTTTGGTTGAGACACAGAAGGTGAAAAGTGAGAGGTAGATGAAAACTGGAGAGATCAGTTATGGGAGGCCTTGTAAATAGTTCAGACTTCAAGCAGGACCTTAAAGGGTGTGATAAAGGTATACAAACTTCATCTAAGAGCAATAGGAGGCCACGGACAGTTATCTTTGATAGTAACATGATCAGATTTGTGAGTATAGATGCCAAGATGCTGGATCTCAGCATAGCCACATAGGAAGTAAAATAGTGAAGTGACTATTCTAGTGGTCCAGGGAGAAGATAAAAGTAGCTTGGAAATGGGTGGTGGTGATGGAGATCAAGTCAAGTAGATGGATTTGAGATATTATTAGTTAATATATACAGGATTTGGTCAGTTGTTTGGCTGAATGATCAAGCATGTAGTTTAAGTATATTGCTTTGAAATCATATGGAAATATTTGAGTAGCAGGGATAGCACTTGGGGGAAGAAGATCATGAGTTAAGATTTAGAGATATAGATCTTAAAGTGCTTTGAAAACTATCTTGAGATGTTCAATGCTAAGTGGTTTATATGGGTCTGGAGCTTGGGAGGGATGAAGTAAGTATTCACTGGGAATCATTAACATATAGGTAATAGCTACAGTCATGAAATGGATCAAAAGAGGTTATCAGTAAAAATGGAAGTAGGTTCACAAGTTAGGTTACTTAAAAATTAAAGAAATTTTATCAGGCAGAAAAAGAAAAGTGGCTTGGGAAAAGGAATCAGACTTTTCTTATGTTTTAAAGTCCTTCAGAGAAGGGGCTATTTATTTGCAGGATCAATTTGAAATATAATTAGAAATAGGAGTAGAAATTGGGAAATGGTTTGACATTAAGGATCTTATTGCAGGTACCTATGTCCTAAAGAACACAGGAAAATTTATAGACACAAAACTGGAAAATATTGAATCAATAGTGATATATATGTTTATAATCAAAATGAAAAACATTGTTTTATGCCGCAGTCCTGCTGCAGCAAAATAACCGGGGGGGTGATAAGCAACTTGTGTAGATTGATACAGCAGGAGTGGGAGCCCTTTATTGTAGGACAACATAGGTATTTATACATTCCGAACAGCTTATCTTAATTAGCACAAACTAGATACAGCAGTCAACCAATAAGAAATCTCCACACTTAATGGCTCGCTGGCCTTATTTCACAAACCACTCCCTCTGGCATTTTGCCAGGCGCCATCCAGACTTGTTTACAGACTCTAACATGTCTCTGGCAAAATGCCAGGCACCATCCTGACTTGTTTACAGACTCTAACAGTTTTACATAGATTTAGCCTAGTTTTTGTTTGGTTTTAGAATCAGGGTTATATTGGCTCCATAGAATAAGTTTGGAAGTGCTCCCTCTTTTTCTATTTAATGAAATAGAAGTATTGGTGTTAGTTCTTTTTAAAAATTCTTGTAAAACTCAGCTGTGTATCCATCCAGTCCTGGGCTTTTCTTAATTGGTAGGCTTCTGATGGCATCCTCTATTTCCTTGCTTGAAATTGATCTGTTTAAATTGTGTATAACATCCTGATTTAGTTTGGGCATATCATATGCCTCTAGAAATTTGTTGATGCCTTTAATATTTTCTATTTTATTGGAGTGCAAATTTTCAAAATAATTTTTAATTATCTTCTGTAGTGTCTGTCATAATATTTCCTTTTTCATCATGGATGTTAGTAATTTGAGTTTTCTCTCTCCTTTTCTTCATTAGCATAGCTAATGGTTTATCAATTTTATTCATTTTTTCAAATAACCAACTTTTTATTCTGTCAGTTTTTTCAATTGTTTCTTTTGTCTCAACTTCATTGATTTCAGCTCTGCTTTTAAATATTTCCTATCTTCTAGTGCTTTGGGGATTGATTTGTTCTTCTTTTTCTAAAGCTTTTAGATGCAATGTTAGGTTATTTATTCGTTGACTTTTTCTTCTTTGAGGGAATGAAATCCATGCAATGAACTTTCCTGTTAGAACTAACTGCCTTCATAGTGTCTCAGAGATTTTGATATACTGTATCTGTGTTCATATTTACCTCTAAGAATTTTTAATCTCTTCCTAATATCTTTTGCAACCCATTGTTCATTCAATAGCATACTATTTAGTCTTCAGGTGTTGGAATAGCTTTTATTTTTTATTTTATCATTGATTTTTAATTTTATTCCATATGGTCTGAGAGAATGCAGGGTAGTATCTCTACTTTTTTAAATTTACTGCATTTTACTTTGTGTCATAATATATGGTCTATTTTAGAGAAGAATTCATGTGCTGCTTTTGCTCATTGAAGGATGATATATTCTATATATCAGTTAAGTCTAACTTATTGATTGTATTATTGAGTTCTATAGTTTCTTTGTTTAGCTTTTGCTGGGAAGATCTATCCAGTTGTGAAAGAGGTGTGTTAAAGTCACCCAGAATTATTGTATTGTGTCTCTTAAATTGATTTTGTATTGTATTGTGTCTCTTAAATTATTGTATTGTGTCTCTTAAGTTGATTGATAAACATAGATACTCCATTGTTTGGAGCATATATATTTATAACTGTTATGTCTTGTTGATATATGATTCTCTTAAGCAGTATGAAATATCCATCTTTATCTCTGTGATTAACTTTGGCTTGAAGTCTACATTATTTGACATGAGGATGGAAACCCCTGCTTATTTATGCAGACCAAGTGAAAGGTCTATTTTATCCCAACCTTTTACCTTTAGTCTGTGCTTGTGTTTACCTTGAGTCTGTGGATGTGTTTTACCTTTAGTCTGTGGATGTGTTTAGGCAGCATATTGTTGGTTTTTTTTTTTTTTTTTTAATTCCATCTACAGCCTATGTCTTTTGATTGGTGAGTTTAGTCCATTAACATTGAGGGTATTAATCATACATAATTTGTATTTTTGGTCATTTTTATTTATTTTTGGTATTTAGCTTGACTTGGTTTCTCCTTTGGTTGACTTTTCCTTTATTGTAGTTCTTCCCTTTGTAGATTTTCATTGTTGTTTTTCATTTCCTCCTCATGGAATATTTTGCCAAGAATGTAGTGCAGGCTTTCTTGCTGTAAGTTCTTTCAGCTTTTGTTTATCATGGAAAGTTTTTATTTCATCATCAAATCTGAAGCTTAATTTTACTGAATATAAGATTATTTGTAGGCATTCATTATCTTTTAGAGCTTGGTATATGTTGTTGTAGGATCTCCTGGCTTTAAGGATCTGGGTTGAAAAATCTGCTGAGACCCAAATTGGTCTTTCCTTATAGGTAATCTGATTTTTCTCTCTTGTAACCTTTAAAATTCTATCCTTATTCTGTATGCTAGGCATTTTCATTATAATGTGTCTTGGTATAAATCTGTTTTAATTTTGTACATTTAGTGTCCTGTAGGCCTCTTGTATCTGATATTCCAATTCATTCTTCATGCTTGGGAAATTTTCTAATATTGTTTCATTGAAGAGATTGTGCATTCCTTTGGTTTGAATTGCTGAACCTTCCTCTATCCCAATAAATCTTAAATTTGGTCTTTTGATGGCATTGCATAATTCTTGGATATTCTGTTCATGGTTTCTTACCATCTTCACTGTGAGTCAACTTTATTTTCAAGATTGTATATTTTGTCTTCTTTGTCTGAGGTCCTGTCTTGCAAGTGATCTAGTCTGTTGGTGATGCTTCCTATTGAGTTTTTTATTTGGCTTATTTTTTTTCTTTCATTTCAAGGATTTCTGTTTGTGTTTTTTCCAGAATCTCTCTTTCTTGAACCTGTATCTCTTGCAACCTGTATTTGCTCTCTTTTCTCTTTGTTGGTGTGGTTGATTTTTGCCTGTATCTCCTCACTTAGGTCATTGTTTAATTCCAAAATCATTTTAGTTATGTATATTCTGAACTCCTTCTCTGACATTTCACCTACTGTGCTATCTATGTATTCTATTGTTGTAGTATCTTGGCTTGTTTCAGGTACTTTCCTCCCTTGTTTTTTCATGATTTCTGGTGTCTTCCTCTCTTGCAGTGTGGATCCGAGGTATTATAGCTTCTGCCATATTGCCTTATAGTGGTAACCCTACAGGTTACCAATACCTCACCTTTTAGGGAGAGCTCAACATTACAGCACTCAATGTACCCAATATGCAGCCAAATATCAGCTTCTATTTTTATATATACAGTTTTGTCCCCATAATTGGAAATGATGAGTTCAGTTATCTTCTACCATGTAGTCAACAGGAACCTCTAAACCTGTGAGCCGAACAAATGTTTCTCTTCATATGTTGATTATCTTAGATATTTGTTATAGTAATGGAAAACTGACTAACCCATACCCTAAGAACTTGCCAATAAAATTATTCTTCTATTGATATATATTATCTCTGACTCTTGACCTATTACTTCCAAGTAGTTGTTCATCTTGAAGAGAATGGTCATAATTATGAATAATGATCCTGTTAGTGGGATACTTTTAAATCACTGGAACCCAAGAACTTTGTATTTTCTCAGCAACGTGTAACTGAATGTGCTGGCAATGTGCATTATTTAATGTCAATAGGTTTAATGTTTTCCAGTCTGTATGGAATTTATTACTGAAATATGTGTTTACAAATTGTAGTACTATATAATCATAAATGGACTGTTGATTTTCTATAGAGTCAATTAACTAATTCATTTAAAATATATATTGAATATCCACTACCTGCTAAGTATAGTACTAAGCTCGGTGGTTTATGAGTGCAGTATCTACCCTGAAGGAGCCTACATTGAAAGAAAGTAGAAAAATCTAAAAAATGGCTCACTACAATTCATGGCCTTATAAGAGTTCTAAGAGCTGTTACCTAAATCAGCAGCTTTCCCTGATGCTCCTGGTCTAAAAGGTAGTTGAGTCCTGCCTAAGACAACCTTATTGCTGTTTCTTCTATTTCTTATTGCATTTTCCTTTTAATATTGCAAATATTTTAGAAAGGAGTAACATGGTTTCATAATAAGAATAGGTTAATATTTTACTTTTCTCTATAATAGCTGGGCTCTAGAGAATGGGGTGGGGACTGACCTATATGCTGAAAGCATTAAAATACTGGTTTCCCCATAAGCTTAATTTCTCCTGTGAGGCACTACACTGTGTCAAGTATTGTGTTTGATACCTGATTTTGAATCATTGTCAGTGGGTTTCATGATCACTAATGAGTATCTGAATGACCATGTGAGGATTCCTTAAAGCAGAGTACTGAGTTCCATCCCAGAGTTTCTTTTCTTGCATTGCTGGGAATCACACATGCAAGGCAAAGGCTCTGCCATCAATCTATACCCCCAGTCCTCTGCAGTTTCTGATTCAGTAGATCTGGGGTGGGACATAAGAATTTTTAACTTTTACTCATTTCCCATGTAATGCTATGGTTCCCAGAATCACTCTTTGAGAACCACTATTTTAGATGTAGTCCATGTCCTCGATAAATTTACAGACAGGTGGGGGAGACTGGTAAGTAAGCAGGCCATAACAATACACTGTTGTAAGTTCAAAGGGGAGTGAAAATTTGAGTCAAGATTGCTTAGAATAATCAACAACTAGATTTATGTCAAGTGGTGGCTTAGTGATGTGCAGACAGGCAAAGTGAAGCAAACATTTGATACAATTATGAAGGTCCTCTGTCCCCAAAGCCCAACAGCATACACCTTTTACAGAGAGGAAGAAATGACAATGTTTTCTTGATTGCTTGTCTGCACTGATTGGTTTCATCTGCTGAATGCTTCCCTTCACAATTCACCTCACCTTTGTAGATTTAACCTCACATCATTTGGGAACAACTTTTCTCTCCAGTGTCATCAGATAAATGGAAGCTGTGTTTGTGTTTCCTGACAGTTATATGAAAGTGCTTTTACAACTTTGGGTTTCATCTTTCCTCCTTTTATGTATAGTTGCAAATATAATGAATTATGTCAAAGCCTAAATAAAAGTCCTTTCTTTCTTTCTTTTTTTTTTTTTTTGGCAAGACTTATCTTCTGACCCAATTTAAAAAATATCAACTGAGAGATTATTTTATTCAATAAAAGAGAGAGAGAAAAAAAACCCTAAACTTTTGAAGATAGATTTTGTTAGTACAAAGAAACTATGTGAATACTCTGTAATCATTTTACTTGAATCATCAGAGGGTAAATAAAAAGTATTTCTTTCAAATTTCACTTTAGAGGGAGATTGAAGAGCAGTTTCAAATAATTCAGGTGTTGTCCTCAGATGTCAGACATTTAGAATTGTCCCAAGTAGAGAATAGATGTCCAAAAGCATACTTTGGCAAATAATGAATGTTCTTGCCTCGCATCTCTAACTTCTGAATGGCCTTGATGTAATTCTCTTATAGTTTCAAGTTCTTTCTTCAGGCCCTCCTGTCTATTTGCACATTTTGTACACTGTCATGGGGAAAAATGAAGTTTCTTGCCAGCTAACATCTCAGAACTACTTCTGAGGTCTATTCCTGTCTCCTTATTTTTCTCCTGTACACCCAACTTTATGTCATTTAATCTTCCCTAAGACTTTGCAATTTTCTCTGGAATGCTGTGGAATAGAACATAGGCTCCCTAACCCTAATTTCATTTTTAAAAAGCACCAATAATCCTCATTATTTTTAAAAAACATTTATTTTTAATAATTATGAGAAGAAAAACATGAATCAACAAAATTAAAATGTGATGAGGATGATACAGAGTTGCAAGGTGTATTATAGACCCTTGTTAGTTTTGTAATGTGATCCAGATTTGTTCTTTAAATTCCTCTTTCCTGACTCTGACCCTTTTGATTCTGATTCCCTAAGCTTCTGAATATTCTAGAATCTTCAAAAGGCATTTCTCTCATAGCATGTAATGCCAAACCTTCTCACCTCATTACCTCCTTATTGAGTTGCTCTTCCTCTTGGTCCCATTTCCTTCTGTTAATGACAACCTGACATTCCTTTATTCTACAGTGGGCACCTGACTTTTTACTGTTCACATGCATCAGTGTCACCATGGACCAAAGTGAATCATTTCCTACTAAAACTAATTAAATGTCATAAAGATCTGCATATACCTTTCATTTTGTTACCAAATCTCACCAAATATTTTCAATGGCTTATTTGGATCTCCCTAGATCACAGTAAATGAATTAATTAGGTGAGTCCTACTGTATGCTACAGAGAGTTTCCTGGCCCTTTCTGCCTTCTCCCTCCCAGCTTCTCAAAGGAATAGGCAAATTTATATATTTCTCTATTATGTCCTGGTACAAATATCTATTATAGCCAGGAATCATTGTTTTTAAGGAACTGAAACCTGCTCAAGTTTCCTTAAACCAACAGGGATGTTTAATATAAAGTTCAGGATAAATATAGTCAGGTCATAGGGGAATTGTCATCGAAAACAAGGTTTCTCATCTGAAACCATGTCCATTCTTTCAGTGTCCTGGGCAAAATGGTCTCTTTTCAGTCTTTATTCATGAACCAGGTCTAATCTACTCTCCATGATTTTAACTTGGTTTTTCTCTTTCACTTGGTCCCTCACAGCTCATTGACTTCTCAGCTCAGCCTCTCTTTGAATAAGCAGAAGAGATGGGTAGGGATTTCTGACCCATATTTATTTCATAAAAATTTTGTCAGAACCACGTTTGCTAAAAGGTTAGGTTAGCTTATGCTGCTTTTAGAAACAAATAAAACTGAAATTGTGCATATAAGCATTTTCTCAAAGCCAATCATTTTTACAATTATCTGAAAAGTAGACCTTTGTTGCAATAGGTAAGAAATACACATCTTTACTATGCAGCAAAAAAAATGCATTGACAATTGCAATCTCCCTTGTTATATCTACAGTGCATTCAGATGCTCACTTTAAGAAGAAATCTGCATGCTAATACGTAATGACAGAAACCTAAGTTAGTGCAAGATATCTGTCAACCAACATAATGATCAATGACTATCAACAACCTCAGAGAAGGGAGAAAATAAACTTTGTAGCAGATGCTTTTCAAAGTAAGCTTGAACTCCAGCTTTATCTGATTTGTAAAAATGTTCTTCGCAATCTGCAAATGCCATATTCTGAACACATTTGTTAGTGCTATCTCTTAAATTACTTACCCCCCCCCCCCAAAAAAAAAGAAAGAAACTTCAGGATGTTGTAGGGAAAGTTGTTCAGAAAACACACCAAGTCCCAGTTTTGTCCAAATTGAAGAGTCTTTATGTACTCAGTTTGCTGGCGACTGCCCACCACAGGACCCATAATTATCTCTGCAAGGAACAGCCCCAATCCCGAGAATTTTAGGATATTTAAAGGTGAAAAGTATATCTGGGTTGACAGAGCTGTAAGCAAGCAGGTACAGAAACTGAATTGGGCAGTTATCGAGACAATGCAATGGGTACATTGGTATTTTCCACAGGAATTTCCAGATTGGCATAGAAGCAAGCAAGCAGAAGGGAAGTGGGTCAAAATGATCCTAGTTGAGTACAAGTTAGAGAATGGTTACTAATGTCTAGACAATCAATCTCTGACAAGGTACATTGCCCAAGAAAAAAGGAAAGCAAGGAGAACAATTTTACATTGTGTAAAAATTGTTATTTTGTGTTGCCAAGTATGTTATGCTAGGTAACTATTAATGGATTCAGCAGTGAGGTTTTCCCATGGGAGAAGCATTTCATGCATGATATGGAGTCTTAGGGTAAAATGGAGTCTGTTTGGTCATTGCCCATATAGCCTGGCCCATAACAAGGAGAGAATAAAACAGAGGAAAGCAAGAACAATATTAAAATACATGGTGGGGGCATTAAACATTAATTTTCTTAACTTTTTATAAGGTACAAATTCAATGGACAATGTTGAGCACCTCCAGGCAGAAGGTGTGAGATCGGGAAGCTTGTTTTTGAAGGGAGTCAGGGTGACATGAACCTCTCCTGATGCAATCTTCCCTAGACTTCCCATTCTTTATCCATTCTTCAGAATGTGGAGCAATCTGCTATTGAAATTTGTGAATGGTTCTCAGTTGGATTAACATAATTTATAATTATTTGTTATCTGACTATCTGTGTTTTGAATTTTTTTCTTTAAATTTTGGAGTTTAAAGTTTTCCCTTTGAAAAGGAATTGTGAACAAGTCAAAAATAACAGTGTTGGGGATGGAGAATAAGGCGAAGAGGGCTTAAATCATATAACCGGTTCTAAAAATCTGATTGGATTTATTAGGATCATCCAGTGATTGGACAAATATTGTTGGCTCCCAGTTTCATGAGGAGCATGGACAGAGAAGTCCTGGTCCTACTGATGTTTCCAGAAGCAAAAGCAAGAGCTAATTGCAAGGTGGAGGATGAAAAGTGGCACCAGATCAAGTGGAAGGGCCACCTGTCCTTTCTGAAATGTATTTATTCTATGAAAAACATATTTTTTGATCTTTGTATCAAAACCAGATTGTTTGATATTAGGATATGACTAGTATGCATACAAACAAGTTACGGTAAAATACAAGCTGCAATGCAATCACTAAGGCATTTTGTATGTTGCAGCTTTGTGTTAAAAACAAACTGCATCATGTACATTTATTCAATGTTACTTTTTTGCAACAGTCACCAGGCTTTAGACTCCCTCAAGCTGTTCCTTTTCCCTGTGTCATGATGAGTGTATCCTTTTAGCTCCTTGCTCCTTCATACAGGATCAAGAGTCTCTGATGTAACTTTCATGTATCAGAGCCAATGCCACTCAAAATTTAGTCCATTGTGAAAAACCATTGGTGAAAATATTTTTAAACCACTGGTAAAAATATTTTGAAAATTGAAAAAAAATTGTCTGTAGTATATGTAATGAAAGATTTTTAAAAAGGTCACATGTGAAATTAAATATTTAATGGAGGGACTTTAATGTCTACTCTGAAGTTTAGGCTCAACTATGATATCAGGATCAGAAAGTGTAGAACAAAGGTGATAGAAAGGGTAGTTTCAATTCAAAGGCGCTGTTTTCAGATTATCTGTCCATTTCAACTTCTACAGTTATGTCTTTTGCAGGAAAAAACTCAAGTTAGCACCTCAGTATACTCATCTGGAAAGAGTTTGAGAACAAGCTTCTTCCTCCATCTGGATAGAGCTGAGTAGAAAACAGCATGCAGCAAGAAGTACATGATCTGCTGTAGAAGAGGAGCGAGGGAACTTGGTGGCACCTCATGGGATAAGCTTGGAAACAGAATTAAATCATTTGTGAGTTAGTTACCTCAAAGGCTAGTTATAGGGTTCTGAGATGGAGATCCGTACAAAGTTACCTTTGCAAACTCTGACTAGCTTAGCAGTTTCATGAATGCAGGCTTCCCACTTAATGTCTGGAGGAAGGACACCAGCCAATATTTTCTGTAGCAGACCACACAGTCTCTATGGCAATATGTAAGTCAGTGTGTTCCAATTAAACTTTCCTTTCAAAAGCAAACAGTACAGAGTTTGGCTCATAGGCCATAGATTGCAAATCTCCTTCCTAATATATTTTTGTTCTGAATCTGGGGTGCAATAAAGTTTTATCATCATTGTCAGGTTTTGAGCTTCTCCCCTCAAGTCAATCAATGCATCAATCAATCTTGGGATCTTGGGATATTGATGCAGAACTAAATCTTTGCATTGTCCTTTCACAAGGGATTATAATAGTTGATGAATCAGTCCACAAAATTGATACAGGTATCCCATATGGGAGTAGTATTTGTTGATGATATTGTTTTCCTTTTTTTTAATATTCCTCAGATTTTAGGGTCTGCTCATCTTGGGATAAATTCTAAATGCTCTCTATATAGCCTAAATAGAGGTTTTTCATGGCCACATATTGGTTGCTTATATTTATTTTTTCATCCTCAATTATTTGGATTGAACTCATATTCTCTGTTCAAATTCAGGAATCAATTGAACATTGAATTTCTCCTTTGCAATAAATATTGTGCTCTTGTCCGTGCTGAGAAAATTAAAAAAAAAAGATACTTTTCCCGTTTTCTGTTGTGCCCTATTACCCAGCAGAGTTAACAAAAGTGGTGTTCCATTTGACTGACTCCCCAGTAACTAAAGCTCTTTATTTTAACCACCAAGGCTTTTGTTTATTAACACCATTTTTAATTAAAGTTTGAAAAAAAATTATACATGTCCTTATTTTAAACAGTTTGCTAACCAGAACTACAGACTTTCGTTCCTCAGGTTTATGAAATCCCTCACTGTTAATACTGAACTGCATGGTATCATACATATCAAGATTTAAGATTAATCATGAATGCAGAAATGAATTTACAAATACATGCAAAACTTTATTTTTATTTCTTTATGGGAAGGCAGGAATAAGGGGAAAGAAGGAAATCAAGTCTTTTTGCTTTATAAAAGCTATTTAAATTACTTGAGTTATCTACAATTCACAGAGCTATAAATAGTTTGCAGACAACGAAAGGCATGATGACATATATTTAGATGATCCGGAGAGTGTGCTAGACAATACTTACTTTCTCATTGAAGATATCCAGTGCCATGGTTTGAATGTATTGTTGAAATTTAATTGCCCTTGTAACAGTATTAAGAGTTGGGATCTTTAAGAGGAGACTATGTTATGAAGGCTCTGCCCTCATGGATAAAGTAATGCCTTTGTTGAAGTGAGCTCTTTATCTCAGGAGTGGAGTCCTGTGAAGAAAGAGTTTAGCCAATTTTCCTCTTTCTATCTTGCACATGCTCCCTTGGTGTTCTGCCATGCTACTGTATAATGCAAAGGCTTTTTACCAGATGCACTCCTTCAGTCTTGGACTTGCCAGACTCCAGAACTATGAGCCAAACACATTTATATTGTTTATAAATTATCAAGTCTCTTGTATTCTGTTATAGTAGCAGAAAATAGACTAGGAAATCCAGTAATCTTTTTTGTTCTATTTAAAAGTCTTTCACAGCTTAGCTCTAAAGAACAAAGAAAAGAGAATACATGAAACACGATGTGCATGAAATTTGATTTTCTCCAGATTCTAAAGAAGAATTACTTAAGAAAGCATAGGCATGTCCTTAATTTCTATGCTGATTCCACTTTTACCACTGCCACTCCAGTTCTACAGAACAGACCAGGGATGGGGGTTATGCCTCTTTAAGCCTTGCAGTTGAGCCTGAACATACAGGTGCTCTGCAGATCTGTTCTTAGCCATCATGAGTTTTGGTGTGTCTTTTCTGTTCTCACGTTTTCAGAGAATAAAGATCAGAATTATTGGATACATTTACACATAATATGCCAAGAATAAAACTAATTAAAATAGATAGTAGGCTAAATCTATATTGAGGAGAAACTGAATATTTTCCAAAATGCTTTATATTTTCAAGGCTCCAGCCTTTCCATAGGGCCAGTCAAGCTTATTATTATGCAAGGTACCAACCACTTATCTCTTTCCCTAATTGAAATGAGTACTCTTTTGAGCCTTCTGGGAATTAGAAAAAATTATATATCTTTATGGCTGTACCTTTAGTTTCCAAAATGAAAGTTTGAAAAAACTGTTGTAGTAAGGACTCCATTACATCTTAGCTCAGGGCCATTATTATGCTCACTTTCTATCAAAGAGGAGAGGAGGAAGGAAGGTTAATTCTTTCATTTACAAATATTTGTTCACTTCCCGTTTACTTTTTCTGTTTGGGAGAATGAGACTTGCCACTTGTTAGAGCTGTAACTAAAATATAAATATATAGGTTTTGAGAGACCTCCTAAGACACAGAGGTTGGTAAACATTTTCTGTAAAGGTCCAGGAAGTAATTTTTTTTCTTTTTTTTTTTTTTGCTCTGGGGCTAGGTAGTATCTTTTGCAAAATCTCAACTCTGCCACTGCACCTGAAAGTAGCTACAGACATCATGCAAATGAATGGTCAATGCTGTTATATAATAAAATGGCATTTATAACAACAGGGTCCAAGGTCACTAGTGTGCCTTGATGCTAAGTTTTGTTTTTGTTGCTGTAAATCAATGAAGTGCTTGGTTTAGTGTTTGTAATGAAATATTTTTGGCCATTGAGTATATTCAGAGCTTTTCCCCACCTTGTTTAAGATAAAACATGGTGTGCAAAAAAATGTTTGGGAAAATAAGAATTTTAAATTAGACACAAAATTAGGAAACAATATGACAACTGTGATTTAAATCTGTAAATTGTTCCTCACAGATGATCCCAGTGTCAACACACTAGTCATTAGAAGATTTTTATCTATAATATATGTCTTTATCTGTGCTTATTTTTTCTTCTCCTGTTTTCTTCTGGTGCTCTTGATGTTTGGAAAATAAAACTTCCATTGACAAATTATACTTTAAAAGCACGGATTTATGGTGCTTGAGAAGGTATTGAGTGTGTGTGTACTTTTATCATTCACAAGTCTCACTGGCTGGGGGCTCTCTGCTGCTTCTAGGTTCTACCTGTATCTCTCTCCATGGTGCTGAGAGGCTTAGAACAGCTAGGCACTGAGTTTAAAGAGAACTGTGAGCCTCCAGTACAGTATCAGATTAAGTCTTCTTTTAACCTGCCTCCTAGAGGACTTTTAAAGGACTCCCTCAGATACCCTGACATATAGATGAGAGGGTAAAAATATGATGGAAAGGCATGTTATAAAATAACCAAGAATACTTTCTTATATTTGAAGAACCTGTTGGAAAATGCAGTGAAACCTCAAGTGAGTCTGAACCTATATAATACCTCCTCCCCAAAGAATTTGCCATCCGTTGGCCACTCCTCAAATTCCATATAAGAAATGAAAATGAGCTCTTCATAAAGACTCATAAACCCACCACCACACTTAGTCAAGAAAATATGTGAGCATCTGCACTTAATGAGACATCTAAGGATCCTATTTGGGCAGAAATTCCAAATTCTGCCCATCCTACAGGATCCTTTTCTATAAAAAAATCTCTGAAAATCACTATGAACAGAACTATTTCCTTACTTTAGATTTCTTATTCACCCCCAAAGGATTGCAGAATGTCTGTCTCTTTATATCCTCTCTTTCTCTTTCATATATATATGTACATATATATGAGTAAATGAGAATTTTATAATTTATTCCCTGTTCCATTTAGATGTGTTTCATTTCACTAAAGTTCTCTTAAAGTTTCACTGAAAGAAACACCTCCTTGTAACGTGAATTCCTTCTTTTGTGAGGTTAAGCATAGTTCTATGTTTATTGATAGTTTGTATTTTTTTTGGAGGGGGGAACCTACTTAAAATTTTCTTATTTCCCCTTTAAAACATAATATCCTGGTGATCATCGTAGCAGAGACAACAAGGCAAAAATGAAAATTAAATTGATACAGCTGTTTCCTTCACCAATATTCATTCATGATAATAATTCAATTTCTTCACAATCTATAAAAAGAAAGCTTGTAAGAAAGAAAAATGTTCTCTGAAAGATCAGCTTTTTTTTTTTTTTTTGCCTTTTTAGCAATTTGCAAATCTTGGTATTTTTCCTAAAACAAAACATTGTCTGCTCAAATTCTGGGTAGGTTTTCATCTATTTGTACATAAAAACATAATTGGTTATACCAAATGAAGTTGTAGTGAAATGTTACACTAAATAATCAAAACAAACCAGACTTATAAAAATAAATATGGCAAAACATAATAGGAATATGGTGTCTCACTAATTTTAATTATAATACTCCAAAAATTTGTCAAATATATTTTATCAGTGGACTACAGTGGGGGAATTACATTGCATGGTATTTCAATAGCTCACCTTCTTTCCAGAGTTCTCATCTCTTTGGCTTACACATCATCTTTAAAGAAACATTCTTATGCTTTGCATACAGCAGAATAATTACCTGGTCCCTATTTACTCCTTTTTTTTTTTTTGATATTTTATACTAGAGATTCACTCTTCTGTGCATGGTGTTCCAATGGAAAGTTCATCATCCTTCCTCCTTGTCAGTGATTCTCAACTCCTTTCCTACATGTCCTTGAATTTACCTCAAAAGTAGCCTCTGAGGGTGGATAACAGGTTGGGGAGGTCAAATAGAGACAGAGTCCTCTCCTAACTTAAATGATAAGTGGTTTTCTGATCTTTTTCATGATGATATAACATGTCAGTGTCAATGTAGAGATCCAGCCAAACATGACCTCATTGACTTAAGGGCCAAGAAAAAGTGTGAGCAGAATTCAAGCTTGAGAGGAGTGCCAATTTTTGCTATTCCTTTAAACAAACTTCCTCTCATCTGGAACAAAGTAGAATGGCAGATTTGAGTTCATTTTCTTTTTCCTACTTTGTGGGTCAGGGATATCTAATCCTATTTATATCCATCAAAAATTTAAAATTGACAGCAGATGTTTCCTCATAATCTTTTAAAAACAGAATTCACATATAATGTTATCTTATTTGCATAATTTGAATCATCCTTTCTTCTTCTTCCTTTCCTTTCTTGCTCTGGTTTTATAATTTGTAATTATTAAGAAATATATCTCATATATTCTAGGCAGATGAATCAATTTCCTACACAATTAAATGAATTTCTTCTTAGCTATATAAAAAACATTTGTATGTATTTTTTTCCTGGGTCAGGAGTTCACTTACATATGTCAGGATTTAATTGTATTTTACATGACTAACATCACTGTAAGGTAGAGAAGCTGCTAAGTGACATGGAAGAACTTTCAGAAGAGCTCTCTTAGCCTTAGAGATGCTTGGAAGTATGGATCCTCTCTCTTTCTGTCTCTCCTCTAGGGCCTATAGCCTAAATCTCCTTGGTTGTGTCTCAAACACTTAGACCCTGGAGATATAGCAAAAGGGCAACTTCAGGCCTGATAGTTCCATAAACAACAGATCCTTCCACCAGTTTTCATAGGGAGCTAGTTGCTTTTCCTCAAGAGGCCACTGTGGTGGGACAAAACAATCTAGGGCAGTGAGAGATTCACAAGGACTGGGCAATTTGGGAGCACATTGTCATGATCACTTGCTGCATAAGGAAAAACGTGAATTTTCCCAACTTGTTCAACATATCTTAGTGTACAAGTCTTGCAAACTGGAAATAGAGACTAGGCTACATTGAAGATTGGTAATAAAGGTCACCTAAAGAGTGACATACTCTTGCTGGGACATTGCTTAACAAAACACAGGCTTATGTGGAAGGGACTCTAGATTCCACCAGTAACTTCTACTCTCCTTGAAGATGCATGCGTCTTTTCTTGTTTCTCTTTTTTCTTAGATGTGTGGTCTTTGGGTTCTGCCATGTTCACCTGGGGTTGTGATGTGGCATGCAGAAGAAATCCAGGGAAATTCTTGGAAGCAATACTAAGCATGTCACTTTTTCAGTAACGTTTATAGAACTATTTGCAAAAGTATTTGAGATGTGCAGCACAGCCCAAAGTCTGGGTCTCCTGGAAATGTCTTACCCTTCTCTTTCCTTTTTATGTTCTCAGACTTTCCTTCTCACGGCCTCTGTATCAATCCTATAAATAGTTTGTATCCTCCCCACTTTTGATGGGTCGCCAGAGAACATAATTGCTAATCTGCCAGTATCTTGTCCTTTTGGGGAGGTCAAGCCTGGGTTTCTCTTTGTTTTGAAGGGATCATTTCAAAATTTGTTTTCTGTCACTTATGGTGTCTTTGCCCTTCCATTTCCCTAATAAACTTTTCAAAAAAGAAACACAAGAAAAATAATAGGTCAAACAACTGGCTCTATAGGGCTGGGTCACATGACCATCTCTGTATCTATCATTGTGGTTTATAGATTCTGTGATGGGACAAACTGGTCAGGAGCACATGGTCTAGGGTGGGAGAAAAAGAAATGCAGTTGTTCAGAATGCAGCCTAAAGTGTTATGCAGATTAGGCACTGGGTATCAATCAGAAACACTTGCACAGGGGATTTGTGCCTAAAAGCAAATACCACATGCTGCCTTACTTTACCTGAAATACCGAAAATGCTGAATATTGGAAATAAAGCTATCAAAATGGTATGGTGGAGGGAGTGGGCAACTTGGGCTTTTGTTCGTAAGACCACTGTCACCTTGGGCAAATCACTTATATCATCTGATTCTCTGGACTTATCTGTGACATGAGCGTAAATAACTACATTATAGTTTTAAGACTAGAAAGCAGGAAACATGCCTCTAGTATCTGACACACAGTGTGAACTTGGATGGTGGCAGCCACTGATATTTGTTTTTCCTGTAGAATTTTGTAGTGAAAGCATTTGTGTGTATGTGTGTGTGTGTGTGTGTGTGTGTGTGTGTGTATTCTTACAGCAATGCACATTCCATCTGAATACTCTGCCTAGACTGTAAAACTTCTTTCTTCCCCCTTGAAGCACAAAAGAAAATGTTCCATGATATGCAAAGTACACATTTCCCTTGCTTCTTTTGCTTTTATCGTGTCCCCTCTAAGTTCCTACTTTTAGCTTCTTTTTTCTTTCTATTCTTTTATCTCTGTTTTAAGTTTTCCCTTGTTCCATCTGTTTTCTACCTCTGACTGCCTGGTGCAGACTCTCTGCCCACCCAGGGATTTTGGTGCTCCATCAAACTTGTGGGTACATTTCATCAGATAATACGAGGCTCATTAAGTTTCCGATACCAGGATACAATTCCAAATAACAAAGTATCATACCGATAACCTATTTCCTCTGAGATATGAAAAGAAAATGATGCCTAATTATATGGAAAATAGTTATCCACTAGATTTGCCTGCTTATTCCTACAAACCACACTGATACATTGCTTTAGAATTCAGAGCAAAAATTTTTAAAAAGGAAATGTTAACATGTATTCTGTGCAATGAAGTCTCTGTGAAAAAGGGGAGGGTCAAGATCCAAATTCTCCAGTCATGTGTGTGGGTGTGCATGATGACAGCAAAATCTCATTGTGATTCTCATATTTGGATGGTATTAGCATATTTCTAAAGCGTCTTCCTTTTCAATAAGCAGTATGTGTTCTGTAAATGTCATCTCATATTAAAATGTAATTAGGAAATTAATCCTCTTCTCTTCATAATGATAGTACGTTTGAAATTCAATATGCACATTTTTCTACTTGCACTGTATAATTTGTTCTCTTTTCTGATCATATACATTGAGAGTCCAGGTCAATATAAAAATGTAAACCAAGTATAAATAGCATTCACTTGAGATATCATAGTTAGATATCTGTGGGACTAAATATACCTTTCCTCTATCACTGAATTTATCATAATTTCACCTCATCAACAAATATGTGTCATGCTCAATTTTGAATGCACTAAACTCATTCTTTAACATTTTTTAACATCTTTTCTCTGTGCATTGAAAATTGCTTTATTATTTTCAGTATGGAACCCTTTCTTACTAAAGGGAATTTATGTAATTCTCTTAGCAGAGTAACTTGTTAAGTACTTTTTTGATGATGGAGATGTTGGTACAAAAATACCCTACATTATGTAATTGAGAGTGTTTGACAGTGATTTATGCATTTGTAGCACCTTGAGACTGCCATTAACAAGTGTCATCCATGTCAAAACATAGAAGGTAATTACTTTGTGGAAAGAGATGTTACCCAAGTAATTCCTTAGAAGTGTATGTTACTTCCAGTAGAAATGAAATCGTATCCATTGCCAATGAGAGCATTTCTTAAACTCATCAATGTATAATCTTAATCTTAATGAGGTCCCAATCACATTTGGCTGTCACAAGCTTTTAAACATCTCCTAGATCTGTTACTTCGTTCCATTAATTAGTATGTATATTTTCAGGAGCCTAAAATAGACACAATATTAAGCAGAAGATTTTGAGATGTGTTCTTGACATCCTGTTTGGTTTTTACACTGTAGGCCAGAACAGCTTAAGCCTTCCTTGAACAACTTCTCTATTCTGATAAGATAAGGAACATATGTTACAGACATTCTGCACTTCACATGAGAGCCCTATTAATGCTTCCGTTTTCTTTAGGTTTTACTAGAAATGAAGAAAGAAAATTTGCTCTAAAGATCCAATGTACATATTTTTAGTATATTGGGGAGGTTGCTGGTGAGGGTAGAAAGACTGGTACCAGCATTGGTGAATTTGGTCAATTCTCTGATTTCTCATAATTAAGAACTATTTAGGATTTAAAAGTTAGCAACATGCTAATTCTACCAGAAGACTTATTAACCATTTGGTAGGCAGGGATAGTCAAAGAGTACATTTTGATTTGATTTTGTAGGAGAGATACTGTGGGATATAAAACCAGCTCACCTTGAACAGCTCAGAATTTGAAAGTCTGACTCAGAATCTTTATGGTCCAGTGACATATTTCACTTTTAAATTTTGCTAAGCATAAAGTATATGTGACAAATATGTGGTGGAAACGTCACTGTAGGTCATGTCTCAAAGGTGTTTTCGAACAGTTAGTCAATGAAACTTGTCTTTGTACATTTTCTGCAGCATTCTGGTGACTATAATAATTTACAGGGTTCCATCTGAGTCATATAACATGTTGCTACTTTTAAAATCAGCTTATCATTTTAAGACAAACATCTGCGTTTCTGTGACATGCTTTTAAATGGTGTCAAATGTTAACTTTGTCCTGGTTATTTCAAGAGTTGTAAATAGCACTCTAAGTAAATTGTGGTACTCCATTGGCATCTTCCATATGGGTTTTACATAACTATACACTTAATGAAGAAAGACATAATTGTGTAATAATTTTGAATAGATATTATTTGATATAATGATAATTCTTCCTACAGAAAGGTTTTTGTCTGAAACTCTATGTAACATAGGGTTCCATAATTAAAAAAAAAACAGTAATAGTTTCAGACTCATGAATATTTGCTCCTTTGTGTTGGAAGATTTTAAGATATTATAATTTAATATGTTATAGAATTTTTTATAATATAATCATATCTTCAGCAGTCAATACTGGAGATGATATGTATTAATAGCACCAACCTCACTCTACAACATAAAAATAGCTCTCAGCAGAGGGCAAGTCTGTATTTATTTGAAAATAAAAACATTTTTATTGCCTTGATTTATAGATTTAGATGCTGACATTAAAAAAAGGTTTTGTTAATGTATTCAAGTTCATTAGAGTAACTGAACTCAGAAATAAATTTAATAAAATAACATAGATGAAAGCACTTCGTAAACTGTAAAGTGCTGAAACAACATCACAAACTACAAACCTCTCACATCTCCGTCCTAGCTGAGGAATAACTCTTTGTAACAGAACTTGTAACACAGAAAGTTCTGTGCCTATGATTAGTAAAATATTTCCCACTGTGTTGAAAACTTAAATAGGAGAGGAAGTATCTGGATTGGCTCTTTGCCTGCTCATGATCTCTAGTTGTTTTGGCAATCTTCAGAGAACTATATTTGAAATTCCATCACGAAAAATGCAGTATGAGGCATTTCTAAGAGAAAAAATTCAAAACACTCAATTAAATTTAGAAGATATTAAAATCAAGTTTTTTTCCAAATCTTTTCAAAAATTTAATTGTACATGTTCTTTGCATTTCAAATGATTAAAGTGATATTGTAATAATGTCAGCCTTGAATGGAATTGCCATTTATATAAACTTATTTTAAAGGTTACAAATACCTCTAGTTCACGGATCTTATCTGGCCTGAAAAGAAGGTGGTCTATGATGTAGTATTAATCCCCTTGGGAATAATCAGTGTTTTAATACACATTAAAAATGTAGAAGTGTCTCCTTGGGAGGAATAAATTAGCATATGTGTTTTCATTGAAGATTGCAACTTGTGTCCTTGTGCTTGGCATAGTAAACAGAATGTTCCATTACTGGGAGAAATTAAACTGAGAATAAAGATAAAAAGCTTTAATATAAGCAGTATACAATTTAAACATAGGTTATTTAAGTTGGTTTACTGGCACTTGGAGACCATTTTCTAATAAAAGTTATGTTTTGAATATTAAGTAAAAGAATAGAGCTAGTTCACACACACATAAACATACACACACACACACACACACATCCTACACAAATTTTCCCTTAATGTACATGAAAAAATGAGCTTATTAAGTGGGGAAAAAGATAGAAAAGAAGATGACTATGCATCTCGAGTCTTGGTGTTGAGGCATACTGATTTCTTTGGAAGAGGCAGTTTTGTTGGGAATGAGTTGGTAATTGTTAGATTCTTGCAGGGTTTAAAATGTATTATGTAGTTTTTCTTTTTTTATCTCATTAGTGATATTATGTTTATATGTAATATATATGTATGATATAGTTATATATATTATAGGCATGTTATATATACATATATAACATATATATACATATATAACACGCCTATAATATATATGTATAACTATATATTATATTATATATAATATATTATGTATATTACATTTTATCAGCCATGTCAATTTTTTCCTCAAGTGGAAGTTGGAGAGGTTGGAGGATTGATAATGAGATCAATGGTTAAGAGGCTATTAGGCACAGAGAGAGAGAGAGGAAAAACAAAGGGAGGTTAAAGGGACTGTATTCCAGGATAAAATGAAGATTTACCGTACTGAAATTAACTGGAGCTTGGACGATATATATCAAGCAAAGAGAAACTAATATATAAGCAAACTAAGGGAAGCCATACCTCCATGGAGATTGCTGAGAAAGAGCACCTGGTCATCCATTCTCAAAACCGCCACCAGGTGGGGCCAAAACCCCAGAAGAAGTGGTAGTTGTTGGGACATTAAGAAGAGCATTTAGGGTGAAGGAGCCTGAGGAAAGAGATAGAAGTCAGCAATCAGCATAGAATATTTATTGTCCTATAACAGTCTAAGCTTTCTTGCTCATGGGAGAATTTTCTTGCTCATGAGGTTGATGAGCTAGTCTATGAGTCTTTAAATGTCTAACTTGTTATCTTCGTTCATATTTTAAAACATTAAGATCATGAAAATGGAAATTACTATTAGTCTATTACAAAGAAATAAAAATTGTAAAAGGTACATAACACTTTAAATTGTCATTATATTTTAAAAGGCTTAAAGCTGATGAAAATGTGATTGTATTTTGCCTTTTTTTATCTGGAATGGCTGGGAGAAAAATGGCCAATCGCCATGATTTCTTTTGCAAAAAAAACTTTCATGTATGTCTAGTTGGAATCAAAAACAAATTGTTAAAATAAGCTGTTCAAAGAATAGCTAATGTATTTTTAAAACACATTTTAAAAACATTTTGGATCGTACCAAAATAGCTGATTATATGAAAAAGATTTTGCACTTTACCAATAAAAAATAAGTATAATTATATGCTTTATTTTGTGGTACTGAGGAATTTTATATTTTAAAGTAGTATAGAAATTTAATGTCATCACTTTTTTATATTATTGTTCAGTGTTACCATTTTTGACATTAAGCACCATGATTAATCTAAAAATAGTTTTCTTTGGAAGAGATCTGCTCAAATATGTTAACATTAGCATACAAATGATAAGTAGTTAAATTTATTATTAGTAAATGGGAATCCTACTATTGTACATACTTCTCTTGCAATCTTATCTATTTTAAATGCATTCTTTAACATAATTATATCAAGACAAATTTAATCTTAATGTGTCAGAAAGTATTATCATCTCACAAGCAGTACTCCAAGGTTAATAATGTCTGGGAATATAAAGTGTTTTTGACTGTAAGATTAGTCTTCTTATTTGAAAAAGGCTTTAAATTTCATTTCAAAGGAGATTTCACGCCCCATGAAATTTAAACTATGACATTTAGAAAACATTCACTTTATTATAATGTGCTGAAAAATTATAGTGCAAATGCTTCTTGTTCCTATCAATCAAAACTGTTGTTGGAAATGTAAAGGGATTATTTTCTTGGGTAAAAATTATGTGATATGCTGGGGAAAAAATGAATACCTCCAACTGTTCATCCTGAAGTCAGGTAATTACTGCTTCAATTATGTTATAGAATGCTTTGAAATTGGGTCCTACAGTTGGTTTCAGTAGAATTTATGTTTAGATAACCTTTGTTCATTGAGTTTTCTGTTTATCCAGCTTCTATGAAGTGATCCACATGCTTTAACAGTAAGTTTGGGGGACATTTTTAAAACACTCTTGATATTACTTCTGTAACTTAAACTAATACTGAGACAGTAAGGCACAAAACTATGGCATCTTTAAATACTAATATGAAGATTTCACTTACCCTATAGCATTTTTAGATATTCTGACTAGAGCTTCACTTTGCTTTGACTTTCTTCTTTTCAAAACAAAAAATATTTTTAACAACATCAAAACATCTAAGGAACTCAAAATAGCTTCCTACAAAATTCAAGCATGATGATAATACTTTTTCATTCTTTAGTCTTAAATAATAATTGCCATGACATGAAATTACACTTTAATGTCTATTTTTTAAAATTCTAAATCTGATTTAATCTTACAAAATTTCTAAGAAGC
The DNA here is from genome assembly GCF_048772815.1 of Callospermophilus lateralis. Taxonomy (NCBI): domain Eukaryota; kingdom Metazoa; phylum Chordata; class Mammalia; order Rodentia; family Sciuridae; genus Callospermophilus; species Callospermophilus lateralis. Next base: position 93,414,759 of record NC_135316.1, on the reverse strand, counting down.
TCCTTATGATGGAATCTATACTCAATAAAAATTAGTTGAGCGAATGCACGGACATGTTACTATATGGCAGACATGATGTGAGTTATAGCTGTTTTGGTGTCAGTACTAATTAAGTCATATTCTGACAAAAAGATGGGTTCATATATTTCATATCTATTAAAATCTTGTTATCTTCAAGAGGAGCTGCTCATTTAAAAAAACACATGCCAACCAAGCAAATTATGAAGCATATATCTTTTTTTTCCATCCAAGTTGGTAACCAAATGAGAAATAGCTTACAGGAGAATGAAGATGTCCTTCTCATTATTTCTGAAGGCAATTGGTCCATGGTTGAAAGTGTTGCTAATCTTAGACAGTCTACCCTGATTTATCCATATATTAAATTTCTATCTATTCAGGTGTTGCACAACAATAAAAATAAAATAACCAATACCAATATTTGGGCAAATTGGAATGATTATTGACTGCAAAATTAATAAGAAGAATGATTTATTAAGATAATAACTTAAACATGCAGCAACAATGAATGACTACAGGCTGAGATGGAAATAAATGGAGATAAAATAAAAGACTTGCTTTTTCCAGGGAAAGACATATTTTAAAAAATTGATTAGTATTAGAAAAATTAAAGATGCATGTGATAATTTATAAGCAAACTGACAAAAGGAATAAACAATATATACAACTTCCAAACTATTGGAGGGAAAACATGGAAGGATGAAATATATATTTCATTAATTCAAAGAAGGAATGAAAGGATCAAAAGGGATCAAAAGGATTGTTAAGTAAAACCATCTGAATGAAAGACATTATGTATAAGACATCTAAACCATAAAGCTATAGATAAGGCTGAATAAAAGATAAAGGTAAAATGTTGAAAAAGGCAGCCAGGTTTGTAGTATCCAAAAGAAAATTGCACATTTCTTTCAATATCAGACAAAATAGAGTTTAAGGTCCACAGTATTACTGGAGATAAAAATGGTTGATTTAATAGTTTTAATTCCCATAAACATAAAATAATTTAAATTTGTATATATAGCAAAACATAATTTCAAAAAATTATAATATATATACACATATATATGTTTGTATGTATAATATATATTATATATATTATAAATAAAACAGGCAGAATTGAGGGGTCACTTACAAATCCACAAATATAGTAGTAGAATTTAATGAGTATCTCTTAGTAATGGATAGAAAGCAGACCAAATTGGTAAAACAGAAGATCTCTAGCATGTGATTTACAAATACAACCTAATGAACACATACAGTGCTTCACTTCATGTAATTACAGAATGCTCCATCTTTTCAGAGCATCTTTTCACTTTCAAAAGTTTATGTAACAAATTTTGATCATACTGCAAGTTTCAAACTCAATGTGCAATGAAATATGAGAATTTTTATATTGTTAGAAATTAAAACCTCAAAAAAAACAAACAAACAAAACCCATGAGAATAAGTAATTTAACCACAGTAAATATTTCAAAGAAAATGATAATACAAAAATCATGATGTCTTAAACTATTAGGAAATGGTTCCAACATTACTTAGAAATGAAGTTGAAAATCAATGGGCTAAACACCAATTACGTCCTGGGGTTGTAGCTCATTGGTAGAGCATTTGTTTAGCACATGTGAGGCACTGGGTTTGATCCTCAGCACTATATAAAAATAATTAAATGAAATAAAGTTATATAAAAGGGGAAATAAAGACAAAAAAGAATATTAATGTGATAAAATAATTACATTATAATAAAACAATAAATTTTTTGAACAAAGACAAAGGTCACAAAGGTTCTCTGAAAAGGTCACAAAATGAACAAAGTTTGATCAATGATACTTTTGAAAACGAATAAAATAGAAGGTCACAAATAACTGATAGAAGAAGTGAGAAAAAATGGCTTATTCCAGATGTTGGAAAAAGATAATTGGATGATTTTATGAAAACTTGAGAACAGCTCCTTTGAAAATTCACATAAAATGGGCAAAGTCTTGGAAAAAAAATGTAGCGTAATAAATCTAAGGAAGAGCAAGCCAGACTTAGTAGTCAAAAATCTTCCAGCAGAGAAAACTCCAGGCTCTGTGGACTTTAATGAGCTATTATTATAACAGAAGAAAAGATAATAATGGCAAAGCATAATAAATATAATAAACTTCAAGTTAAGATACTTAGAAAGACTTTCTCGTGCTTACAGATGGTATAATCATATTTCTGTGAAGTTTCAGGGCCTTGGGCAATAAAGAAGCAGATGCTTGCTGTTGAATTCATGTCCATCTCTCCTGGCATGAACATCTCCATCCTCTATATCTTAATCCTCAATCGCTCTCTCTTTTATTTTTTTTTTCTTTCTATCACAGTCTTAAAGAACTGAATGTCAGGCCAAATGCATTTTGGCATATTTGCCTTTCTTTGAACCTTTCAAGATATAGAAGATGAAAAAAAAAAAAACCCACATGAACATGTCATACTTAGTACTCAAGTCTGGCAATACATGGACATTTGGACTACAAAAGGAATAAAATCAGCAGAGTAGAAGGAAAGTCGTATCTTTTTAATCTTTGGATTTTAAAACCACATGAATGATCATAGTGAATCAATTTTATTTTTAGTAGGTCTGCCTCCAACAAGTTCGATTGTATCAGGGACAGGAAGTATCAGTTGTTTGGACATTAAAAATATGTATATTGGGGGCTAGTGTTGTGGCTCAGTGGTAGAGCATGTGTCTTGCACTTGTGAGGCACTGGTTTTGATCCCCAGTACCACATAATAATAAATAAAAGTATTGTGTTCATCTACAGCTAAAAAAATAAAACGGATATATTGGACATTGTATATATTGGACATTTCTAGAATCTTACTTATAAAAGTATATAAATTTATATTTGTAGCCACTAGCTTTCAATTCCTTTTTCCTTACTTTGAAGATGAACATAGTTTCATAATGTTATTACCTGATTGTGTTTCATAATGAGATGTTGCAACAATAAAAAAGATGATAAAATGATATTTATCATGCAACTGGCTAACATTTCCTGAGAAGTATTTAATACTATCCTCAGGGCTTTAGTAGCAGTTAACATTTATCAGAATGCTTTAGATATTTGACATGGATTATAGAAATCTAGTAACTATCCCATGGTTATAAAGCTATTAAGTGGCAAGGCAGGGTTCAAACAACCCAAGATGTCTAGGTCTAAGTCAGTGACTCTCAACTCTAGATCGTGGCTTGTTAAAACACAGTTGGCTTGGATCACTCTTAGGTTTGGAGTGGAGTCTAAGAATTTCCATTTCTAACAAGTTCCCGGGTGAAGCTGATAACAGCTGGTCCAGTGATATCATGTAGAGTACCATTGTATAGGACCTATTCTTTGAAGCACTATGCTTTATTGGCTTTCTCTAGCATCTTGTATGACCCTGTGGACAACTCTCAGACATGTTCTACCATTATCCATCTTTCTAGATAGGAAAATCTAGAAGAAAAAGGATGAGCTTACCCAAATCAAGGAGCTAGTAAATAGTAGAATCAGAATTTGAACCCAGGTCTATAGCCTCTAATTTCTTTTGGAAAAGGTGGGAGGGGTAGAGAAGTAGATATGTATAGAAGGAGCATGCTTACACTTATTTTAAAAAGAATTCAATATAGATTTTAAGTTCTCATTAAAATCCAACCTTTATCTGTAGAACTCAAGGCAGTGAATTTTTGAAATACAGCCTAAAAATCATTATAAAGTCCAAACTTTCAACCACCACTTTTTTATAAGTTAAAAATGGCCAAGAATAATCTATGTATTCCTAGAACCATTTAAAGAAAAATCTATCAGAAAGATTTGCCTCATTTTTAAAATTCTGTGTTTCTATTACTTCTTATAATATTTAGAATTTTATGAGGTATTGCTTATTTTCAGTAATCCTTTGTTAAAATGAGTGTTTTGTCTTAAAACTAGTAAATGATGAACAGTGGTAGAGGAAATTTTGCTGTTTGAATTATAACCTTTTCTAGTTTAGCAATTCAGATGAGTTTACTAAGCTAAAAGAATTCTCAAATTCAAAATCTGAAGTGGGGAAAAGAATATCATTACATTGTAGACTTTGAAGAGCCTATGAATCTAAATTTTTGCATATATCTTTCTCACTATTTTTCGGGATATCCCAAAGGGACTCATTCAAAGGGATCAAAGACTTTCATATTGACCACTGCTGTTGCCTAGTCTTCAATTTTTTAAAGTACAGCATTACTTTTAGATCAAAGCCTTCTTTTGGGTGGTCTTCCTGTTTAAGAGGCTGAGCAGTGCGATGAGAGAGTTTTTGAATCCAAGGGATGTCCCATTTTGACAAATGCAGCTACAACAGAAACTTTAGTAGGAGATGGAAAGGTGTGTCTTAGAGTTCAAAGATGCTGTTTGTCTTGGTATTTCAAGATACCAGGACATAACTTTGGCACTAATAATACATAGTGTGCTTAAATGTATTAATTCATGTGCTCAAGGGCTTCCTTTATAAATATAGCTAAGAAGTAGACTATTTTACTTTTACCGTTTGGGCATAGAATGCTTTATGCATTAGGCCCTGGGTTAGCTTGGGGTAAGAGTAATGTGCTCGTCTAGCTAGATTCATTTTCTTTTCTTTTTGAAGCATCTTTAAAAATGAGCCCATTGAAGGAAGAAGCAAACATGACACTGTCCTGTTAATCATATTTGAGTGCTACTTAAAATATGTGTTAGAAAATAATTTAAAGAAACGTTGACAAATATTTGACTGAGGATATAGCTCAGTTGGTAGAGTGCTTGTCTCACATGCACAAGGCCTTGGGTTCAATCCCCAGCACCCTCCCCCCAAAAAAAGACAAATATTTATTATTATTATATTTTTATTTTTTAAATTTTTTTATTTATATATGACAGTGGGATGCATTACAATTCATATTACACATTAGAGCACATTTTTTCATATCTCTGGTTGTATATGAAGTGTATTCACACCAATTCCTGTCTTCATACATGTACTTTGGATACTAATGTATATCACATTACACCATCATTTCTAACCCCATGCCCCTCCCTACCCCTCCCACTCCTCTGCCCTATTTAGAGTTTGTCTATTCCTCCCACACCTCCCTCTCCTTACCCCACTATGAATCAGCCTCCTTATATCAGAGAAAACATTCGGCATTTGGTTTTTTGGGATTGGCTAACTTCACTTAGCATTATCTTCTCTAACTCCATCCATATACCAGCAAATGCCCTGATTTTATTCTTTTTCATTGCTGAGTAATATTCAATTGTGTATTTATGTCACTTTTTTTTTATCCATTCATCTATTGAAGGGCATCTAGGTTGGTTCCACAGTTTAGCTATTGTGAATCGTGCTGCTGTAAACATTGATGTGGCTGTGCCCTTGTATTATGCTATTTTTAAGTCTTTTAGGTATAGACTGAGGAGAGGGATAGCTGGGTCAAATGGTGGTTCCATTCTCGATTTTCAAGAAATCTCCATACTGCTTTCCATATTGGCTGTACCAACTTGTAGTCCCACCAGCCATGTATGAGTGTACTTTTTTCTCCACGTCCTCACCAACATTTCTTGTTGTTTGTCTTCATAATAGCGGCCATTCTGACTGGAAGGAGATGAAATCTTAGAGTAGTTTTGATTTGCATTTCTCTAATTGCTATCAATGATGAACATTTTTTCATATATTTGTTGATTGATTGAACATCATCTTCTGAGAAGTGTCTGTTCAGATCCTTGGCCCATTTATTGATTGAGTTATTGTTTTTTGGTGCTTAGCTTTTTGAGTTATTTATACCCTAGAGATTTTTCTCATATAAATTTTCTTATATGGAATTTTCTTACATGGAATTTTAGAAGACTGATTTTCTTAACTGTTTCAATAGTTTACAGACTCACAATGTTTTTAAAATTGAAAATATTATGAATTATATTTTAAATAAATATGTTAAATTCTGGATAAATCTATTTTATATTTTGGGAATGCTAAGGATATTGAGACTCCTTATATTTCTAGAGCTTTGTTAAAATCCATAGGTCTTAAACTTTCCCTGTAACAAGTAACAAGAATGAGTAAGAAAAAGCTCAATAGAACCAAAGGATGAATTTATGAAAAAAAATTAAATGGAGGAATATCCATAGTTTGATCGAATAAAATTGAAACGGAATGTGACAGTACAAATTATATGAAAAAGAAGGGCATCATTATGATATTTCTGGCCCAATCTAGGGTCCAGAGACTAATTCTCACAGCAGAAAGAAATACCTTGTTCTGTCCTAAATTTTCTCAGCAAAGAAGACAGGTCAGAGCAGGAATACACATGGGCTGTTCTTGAGAATTCTCTTTCTAACTTACCCTGCTTTTCCTTTTTTTCTGATAAAAATCTTTCCTGAATCTTTAGAAAACTCTCCTGATGTCCCTACCAACATAAGTGCTTTGGGTAGTGAGAGCCACCAGTGGACACAAAGTCCTGCAGTGACCTCCCTTTTAGTAACCAAATAGAATGTGCTTGGGATTTCTTACCTCAATTTTTTAGCTCGTGCAATTCTTTTAAAGCACATCTTCAATAAAAAAAAAAATCTAATTCTCATTTTCTAAAATGTAAACAGTCATTTCCTTACTTTTGGCTTAGGGTGAAATTTCTTTCTTTTTAAAACACTTGGAATTCATTTGTATTGTCACATTCCCTTTCAGTTTTATTTGGTCAAACAATGGACATTCCTCTTTTGAACTTTTCTTCATAAATTCATCCTTTAGTTCTAATGGGCTTTTTCTTACTCATCCTTTGATCCTCAAATATAATGTTAATTACAAAAACATAATCTCAATACATTTCCGATGCAGTCTGATAATATTAATTATATTTTTGTGCCTTTCCTGAAAAATGCAGCTGTCATGTGACTCTTCTACTTGACTTCATGTATCCACTTGGGACCAGTAAATTCAGAGGACATGGGATTACCAAACCCACTTGAACCTCTGTGAACTGTGTGGCTATTTGGTTAAGTCTGTTCTCTCATTAAACTGCAAACATTTCGATGGCAGGGACTAAGTCTATTTTCCTCTTTGCATATATCGAACAACTAAATTCTGAGTTGCAAATGGTAGTTCATGGCATAATGTCTTAGGGTAAAAACATTTAGTATTTCTAACGATGAATTTCTGGAATTATTTCAGCAGCCATCTAATAGACATATTCAAGATGAAATACCTGAGGCTTTCTCATCCATGATTTGACAATACTGTTTTACCTGGAGAAACAAAGTTGGTCTTTATACTAAAAAAGGTTTTGATGTTGACTATGATACGTTGTTATTTGTGAAATTTTATCAGCTTGTATTTGTTGGCTAGGGTTGCCATAACAAATTGCCACAAACATGGAAACTTTATCAAAAGAAATATATATTTTTTAGTTTTGGAGGCCACAAGTCCAAGTGCCCTCACATTTGCTCTTCCTGAGGGCCCTCTTCCTGACTTGCAGATGGTCACCTTCCTGCATCCTTGCATGGCCTTTCCTTTATGCATGTATGCAAAAAGAGCAGCGAATCATGTCTGGTCTTCTGTTAAGAGGAGAGACACCCTTTTCTATTAGAATGCTACCCTCGTGGCTTCATTTGGCCTTCATTGCTTCCCATATCCCTTATATCCAAAGATAGTTACACTGACATTTAGGACTTCAACACATGAATCGGGGAGGCCCAGATCATTCCATACCACAGGTGTATTTTCCACTTGATGTGATTAATGCAGATTTCTTCAGAGTGTTCTCTTCATTGAATGGGAGGGAGGTCCCGTTGTAATAGAATGAGGAATGGCGAAGGCATTGCTTTGACTTTCAAAATCACCACGTTTAAAAAGGGCAGATGAAAGAGTAGTCTTGACCATCAGCCAGACTGTCATTTATAAGGATCAGGCTCTTGAGAGAAAAAGGCTCTCTGAACTCCAAGGCCAGTTCTATAAATGTCAAGAAGCAGAATCTAGAGGACTCAGAATCCTGGGATAGATGAAGGAATGGGTGTGAAAGCAGTTTTCAGACTGAAATGAGGCAATGGTCTAAGCAATTGGCTCAGAAGAGAAAGTGGAGGAGGGGGAATAAGAATTAAAAAACAGGCAAGCATTTCTGAAAGGGACCTGACCTTGGACTCTCCTGAAATTGGATCTCAAGTGAAGTAGGCAATATCAGTTCCTCTAGTAACTTGAAAGATTCCTGAGCAGAAAAATCTCACATTCCAATTTCCATGTAGCTTTCTGGAGGGGTCTTTACACAATTTCTTAAAACACTGCAGAAACTAAAAAGATTTTATCTTTTCAACTCTTCCTTATACATTTCATACTTGCAATTAAAGCTAGTGATTTACTTTTAGATTTTCTAAATAAATAAATAGATAAATGTTTCTGTCCATAAAGTACACTGGAGTTATCCTGTTGGATTTTTTTTTATGGTTCCAGAAATGGTGTGTTCTGGTGCTCCTTTATTTTAAAATGCAGGGCTGCTAATTGTCTGGGGATGAAAGAAGACTGTAAACAGTTTTTATAGAATGATCTTAAAAACCTCATATCTTTTGCTATGACAACATTGTCACAATGAATCTCTAACCCTAAACACATTAAGTATCAAATATCTATAACCTCTGGAACTTCTGAGATGCTGTAGTGATTCAATCATGGTCATGAATTGTGCTTGACACATCACATTTTGGACTCTGCTTTTATGGAGATTGGGAACATTCTCCAGAAGCCCCTGGGTTAAAGGCTTGGTACTCAGTTTGGAACTATTGGGAGGTTCTGAAACCTCGCACTTCTAAGAGGTGGGACCTAGTGGTAGGTTTTAGGTCATTTGAAGTATACCCAGGAAGGGGGTTGTGGGATGTAGATCTGTGGCTCTTTTTATTGCAATTTCTGTCCCTAAGGTGAATGGAGCACCCATGCTGCCACCTGTTCCCACCCACATGTGCTGCCTCATCATAGGTCCAACGCAACAGGGTCAATCAAGGACAGAAAGCTCCAAAATTGTGACCCAAAACCAACATTTTCTGTTTTTAAAACAATTTATCTCAGGTAATTTTTTTTTGCATTATTGGAAAGTGGGTTAACACTTAGCCATAATCTGACAAAGTGCAGAGTATAGTAATGTTTTTAAAATATTGAAAAGAAGAAGGAAAATTTCATGGCTTCTGGAGTGTTATCTTTTTCTTATAACGGAATCATCAATGCCTATTATCGTATGCATGATCTTTCTCTATGTATATAATCCACACTTTGAATTCATAATTTTAAGATTCTTCAAGTATTGACAGACAAAGAAGGTTGAATACTGTTGCTCTAAATAGATTTTGCAGAAAATTGGTAAAGAGATCCTGAAGGGCATATGAATTGTAAACCATTTAAAAATGTTGATCATAAACAAGTTATGAACTTATTAAAATGGTGCTCTCCTGGTTATAATAAACCTCTCTCTTAAATACCAGAAATGTATTTTATACTTTGATCCGCTTTATCATGTATTTTCCACATTATTTTTAATGATAATGTCAACTGGTAATTCTTGCTTCACTTTTTAACTTAGAATAGTTTAATTTCAGATTTAAAAAGTTATCTGTGGAGATAGAAAATGTTAGTCTTTATTGAAACTTTCAAAATGAGGCAAAATAAACACATCAGATTTGGAGTCACATAGTAGTAATAACCTTTTGGTTTAAAATATTCATAATGAGATGATTATGGTAACTAAAACTGTTATGCAGTATGAGGTGGAATTTTCATATTCAGAATTCCTTAATGTAATAGCCTTATAGTGACATTTCAAGGTATGTTACACATATTGGGTACTTTTTGCATTGACCTTTTTCCTGCTGGCTCATGGAAAGCATGGTAGAGAACTGTTTATAGAGATCTGCTTTCCTTTATAGGTAGCACTGGGGGTGGATATCTGATGTAATTTTTTGCTGTATTTTGCCAATTCTGCTAAGAGTGCCAACCACACTGATTATACAGCAATTTAGCTTTTTGGCAGCTTTTTCTGAGGTTTGAGTTAAGGTAAAGGTAATGATCTCTTTGAAAAATACCTAGACTATGTGTCTGAGGCGCTCCATGGCAGTGCCTCAGCCGTGCAAGAGCGGAGACCCTGGGATGAAATATCAATATAGACAACGTGTTCTTTGCAAATATTAATCGTCAGCAGCATGGCTAACTACAGCTATGGTTCAGTTTCTTTTCCCTTGTATGTTGTTAAGTGGAGGCCCCAAACTCTCATAAGAAAAACCATTACACGTGTCATAGATCTTCATAGTTTACGAGAGTTCTACTGTCAAACTTGAGTGAATACTGAAAACATCCTCTTGGTAAGATGATTGTCATTGTAGAGGGGAAAATAAAACTAAGTCTATACCTGAATTTTCATGTTAGTAGCGAGTGGAGGGAAAATTTTTGCATGAACCTAGTTTTCAGGAAATAATTTAGCACAGTATCTGAACTCTTAGTGCATGCTTTCAAATTGTTGGATTTTAATGAGACAAAAGCAACATTTAAACGCTTTTATGCCTGATCATATTAAAAAGAATCATAGTATGTTTATGTCTTCTTGAATCAAATGGAAGACAGCTTCCTTAAGAAATCTAAATGACACATAATGATAATGTTAATATCATCAAAAATATAAAACTCACTGTGTGTTAGGAACTGGTCTAAGCATTTTACATATATTAAGTCATTTAATATCTCCAACTACACTATGAAGTTGGTAGTATTATTGTTCCCATTTTGCAGATGAGAAACTAGGAAAATGAGGACTCAAGTGACTTTCTCAAAACACAGCTGGAAGGTGAATTATGTGATATATATATAAGCCATACAGCCTATCATCAGAGTTTCTTGATAGCATGGGATACTGATACTATATACTGCCATTCAAGTAATAATAAATGTAGCATAAATATCATGTTGCTATATGAATTGTTAGGTCAATCCATCTACATAGAAATCCTACAATATAGATACTATTACTGTCCATATTTCTCAGAGGAAATCTCTCAAATTTTGAGAATTTAAGTGGCTTGTTTACATTCAGCTAATAAATGATGATAATGTGATTCATATTCTGAAAATCTGGTTATAGAATCTGCTATTAATGATTCTACTATTTACCTGTCTAATTTTTCCAAAGTAGGCAATTAATTTAGCTATTTCTTAGAATCATGATGATTGAATTTGTGTGCTTTGTTGTGGTTGTTCCTTTTAAAATTGCCCAGCACTTAAATGCTTGCATACACGAGAAAACCTTGAGCTGTAGGCATTAATTATTTTCTATTGCTAATAATACAACACCATAGACTGGTAATTCATAAAGGAAAAGAGTTTATTTTGGCTCACAGTTCAGAAGGTACCAGTTTCAGGGGCCACATTTGGTGATGGCCTTCTTACAAGTGGAGTCCCGGGTAGTTCAGGGCATACATGTTAACTGACAAAGAGTATGTGTGTCTATGTTTTTTTTGTTTTTGTTTTCCTAGTCCTTCTATCTCTGATACAGCAACTTGGATTCAATTATGGGGAATGTACCCTAATTATCATTTCTAATCCTAATCACCTCCCAAAGATTCTATCTCTAAACATCCTAGATTAATTTTCCAATCTATTAACGTGTTGCAATGGGAACTCTCATTGTTTGGATAAAGAATGCCCCCACCCCCACCCCCACATCAAAGCTTATGTGTTGAAGGCTTGTTTCTCAAGGAGCAATATCCAGAGGTGGGATTTTTGACAAGTTATTGGAAAATGAAGGCCTTGACCTTGTCAGTGGATTAATTCATTATTAGCTGAATGGACTTCTGGGAGTATTAGATGCTTTTGGAAGTGGAAATAGGTGAAGGGAACGGGTCTTTGGGGGCATGCCTTTGGGAACTGTACCTAGTCCCCAGGTTCCTCCTCCCTCTCAATTTCAAGGCTGCCATGGGATGAACTAAGTTTTGGTCCACCACATGCTCTTCTGCCATGATGCTTCCGCTTTAGAGCCAGCCAATTATAGACTAAAACCATGAACCAAAATAATCCTTTCCTATTCTAAGTTGATTTTTCCAGGTAATTTTGTCAAAGTAATAAAAAACTTATTAACGCAGGGAATAAATTTCAGCAGTTGAAGTCTTGAGGGACAATCTTAAACTATATCCAAGCATAGCACTCTTCAAGTGGAAATGCTTTTTACATGGGATTAGGTGGATGGGTATTGACTCTGATATAGATTTCTTGAGCTGTCCCTTTGAGTTTACCAACTTCAATAGATTATTAAAATAATTTCTCCTTTCTACTTCGTAAATACAGATGTAGTCCTACTCTGTGCTCATTGATGATTAAAATTGCTTATTTTTATAGATACACTACAGGAGAATGAATATAAGCATCATCTCTGGGGAGGAATAACTAGATTTAAGTGTTCCACTATCTAGTTGTACAATCTTGAACAAGTTATCTGACTACAATGCCTCAGTTTACAAATTTGTGAAATGGTAATAAGAAAAGTCCCTATATCTGAGGGGTGCTCTGAGGACTAAATGAACTTTCTATGTAAAATTATTACAGCTTTATCTTGCATGTTGTATGTGCTATATACATCTGATGACTGAGTGTCCAATTCATCAGGCATGACTTTCCTCAGGGCTTTGCAAGTGTTCCACTTTCTGCCAGAATCCCTCTTTCCTCAGCTAACTGGGTAACTCATTCCTTGTTTTCTTTAGGTCTTTACCTAAATGCTCTTTTTAGTGTAGGCTTTCCCTAGCCATACTCTAAAATTCCCATTCTTTTTATTCCCTTTACCAACTTAATTATTTTTCCTTATCATGTGTGTCTCTTTATACATCTCTATTGTTTCTTCTGTTGATTTTGTTTATACTTTCTGGTTAGTTCATGTTTTACTTATCTATCTGATTGAGAGTCTGTTTTTTCCCATTAGAATGTAAGTTCCAACAGAACAGAGATTTATTTGCTTTTCTTTTAGATCTGTCACCAACATTAGAAGAACAGTAGAACATAAGGAGTGTCTCATCAGTATTTGTTCCATACATATAAGCATGCATGCCTGAATGAATATTTCCTCTCAATGTCAGGTATTATGTGATAAAATGATATAGACACTTGAGTTTTTATAGAACTATAAAATCTGCAGCTAACCTTGATGTGAATTAGAAAATGATGCAGCTCCTCCAGAATATAGCCCTCAGCTAGACCACCTGACTTGGCTAGGGAAGCACAGGAGAGATTTCAGACTACACTGGTGTTTCCATTGTACCTAACAGAAATGCAAATTTTCTTTTATTAGGAGGATAAACTGAGATAGCAACACAATTAATTAAAAAAAATTAAATGCTAAGAGTGTGTTACTAGAAATCAACACCAAATTTGTCCTGTCAGTATTTTAGTATCTCATGCAGGATTAGATGATTTTTGCAGGCTCAGTCTTCACACATGTACACTGTTCAATATTTGTCTGATTTGAAATTGTCGTTTCTACTCAGGTGTCTTATACCTCTCTCTGCAGTCATTTCTGCCATATGCTGTGCTTATTTGCCATATTATTTCTTTTTGGGACCCTTTCTCTCATAATTACCTTGATGCTGCAATTTGTAGTCTAGGTACTCATCCTGAGTGTAAACATTGCCCTTAGAATTTCAGTACAATCTTCAGGTTCTGAGTTCAGACATAAGGAGAAATCTGCCAAAGAGACTAAAAACATTCAAGGAGAGGATACTATTTAAGCCTAGAGTGGAAGGATGAGCAGTTTCCATGAGGTAAACAGGGCAAATACAGCAGAGGAAGCAGAGGGAATACCAAGTGTGTCGGTGTTCAAGAAAAGGAAGGTAGTGGGATAAAAGACAAGACATTTTGGAGAGAGTGATGAAAGGGACATGTGCTAGTATGAATCACAGTGGCCTTTTAGGCTCAATTTGAATTTCAGGTTCTTGGATGGCATTTCTCATCTATAAAATCATGTCCCAAAATTGGGAATGGAATCACCCTTTGACCCAGCTATCTCTCTCCTCGGTCTATACCCAAATGACTTAAAAATGGCATACTACAGAAACACAGCCACATCAATGTTTACAGAAGCACAATTCACAATAGCTAAACTGTGAAACCAACCTAGATACCCTTCAATAGATAAATGGATTAAAAAAATGTGGCATATATACACAATGGAATATTACTCATCAATAAAAGAGAATAAAATCATGGCATTTGCAGGTAAATGGATGGAGTTAGGGAAGATAATGCTAAGTGAAGTTAGCCAATCCCCAAAACCAAATGCTGAATGTTTTCTCTGATATAAGTAGGCTGTTCATAGTGGGATAGGGAGGGGGAGCATGGAAGGAATAGATGAATTCTAGATAGGTCAGAGGGGTTGGAGGGGAAGGAAGGGGACATGGGTTATTAATGATGGTAGAATGTGATGATCATTATTATCCAAAGTACAGGTATGAAGACATGAATTGGTATGAATATACTATGTATACAACCAGAGATATGAAGAATTCTGCTCAATATATGTAATAAGAATTGTAATACATTTCACTGTCATACATAAATAAGAAAAATAAAGTCTTTTTAAAAATAAAATAAAATCATGTCCCAAAAGTTTGAAATGGATTCAGATAGAAATCTGGAAATCTTTTCAAAGCAAATTATGAACGGGGTGGTTGGAGTTCAGTTTTTAAAGTCTTTGAATGACATATTAAGTAAGGCACTTGAGTGTGTTGGAGAGTCATTTCCAGTTCAGGTCTGTGTTCCTGGAAGAAATTAGATAGCACTGAGAGGTTAAAAGATCAAAGCCCAGAAGACCAGTTACAGGGAAGTTGCAATATCAAAAAAGATGATGACCTGAATCCAGGCATGTCATTGAAGAAGCATTATTGAGTTACTGCAGAAGCAGAGCAATAGGATGGGACAACTAAAAGTAAAAGTGGGACCATGCAGTGTTTGCATGTCTCTGTTTGGTTGATTCCATGTAGCATAATGCTTTCCCAATTCATTCATGTTATCACATTTCCTTCTTTTTTATGATGGAATAATATTCCATTTTGTGGTGTGTGTGTGTGTGTGTGTGTGTGTGTGACATTTTTAGGCTAGAAAAAAAAAGGAAGAAGAAAAGGCCAAACTCACAGAAACAAAGAATAGAATGGTCATTGCCAGGAGTTTGATGGTAGGGAAAATGGAGAGATGTTGGTCGCAGGGTACAAACTTTCGCTTATCGTTCTGAGGATTTAACACAGCATGACAACTATAATTAACAATACAGCAATTTTCTAGGAGTGTAGACATTAAGCATTATCAAAAATTTCAATAATGACAAAATAAAGAGGAAATGTAGCTATGAGAGGTGATGGATAGGTTAATTAACTAGATTATGTCCTTTCACAACATATATGTGTATCAAATCATCACATTGTACACTTTAAATATATGCAATTTTATTTGTCAATTATACCCCAATAAAACTGAAAACTTAGTGAAAAGAATTTAGAGAGAAGGAGGAATAAATGTGTCTCCCCGAGAGTCACATAATTGGTAAGATGATGGTGTTGAAGGAACAGCTTCATGGAGATGAAGCGAGTATTTGAAGAAAATAATGAACTTAGCTTTGGACAGTTATACCTTTGAGGTATTCCTGGGGCATCAGTGTGGATAAGCCTAATAATAACAATTAAGTAAATATAATATTTATCAAGTACTTATTACTAGGCACTGGGCTGCATGCATTTGTTTTTTCAACTTAATGAAAATGAGGCTTATTTGAGATAAAAAAATTCTGAGTGGTGCCTGGGAATTGCACATAGATATTCAGAATCCAGAACCTACATATTCATATTTAGCTACTGCACCCTGTGGCCTCTGAAGCTTAGAAGGGATGCCAGGGATAGAGACTGGGATTTGAGAGCTATTAGTTTCTAAGTGATCCCTGTGGTTGTGATAGCAGATGAGTTTTCCTAGGGAGAGATTATAGAAGGAGAATGCCGGCTGAACACATCTATACAACTTAAGCAGAATAAAGTGATTATAGACATTTAATGTCATGCAATGTTGTAAGACTGCTTTACATTGATTTCCTGTTGCAAGCAAATGGCTTTCTGAGTGTAGTGATGTACCTTTGTTCAATGCAGTTCATCTCTCATTTATTCTTTGGGGATGAAGCCAATTTAACAATATGTATGACTAATTCTTTTCTTAAGAAATAGAGATGAAGAGGTGACCTTATGCATTTTCTTCTGATGGCAGGTTAAAAAGGAAGGATTGGGGTTAGATGAACTGTCTCTATTTCCCTGTAAGGTTACGATTATTTTACTTTTTTATTTCACTTAGTACAGCTGGATTTATTCACTATTGATCAGAAGGAGGATAGGAAGGAAAAAAACTATATAAAATATAACATAAAAGACAGAAAACACCTCTTTTATGTTACTCTACAGGCTAATTTAGAATTATTACTTTTCATGTCAACCAAAGATATAGAAATGCTCCTCTGTTCCCTACTGCCCATCAGTTGATTTTTCAAATATATTTAAAAAAATTATTTTCCATTCATAATAGAAGTATAAAAAGCTTTTAAAGGATCCAGTAGTCCCCAACATACATTACCACTACTCCTTAGCTTCCAGTATAGCTCCTAGTATATAAATATCTGATAAGTAGGCCTTATATTTTTGTGGAAGGTCAAGAATGTTTCTGGACTTTCAGCATGAAAAAAATCCTCAATAAAATGGGAAAGTGTCTGGAAGGGATAACTCTGTAATATAGAGCTACTCAGGCCCAACCCAGTGGCTGGGTTATTACCTCAGGGGCTTTTAATAGGAGCAGTGCCAGGACTTCACTTTCAGAAGCTACTGATTTAATTGGTTTGGGGTGGAACTTGGGCATTAGTAATTTTTTTTCTTGGGTTTAAAACAATAGAAATTCATTGTCTTACTGTTCTGGACACCAGAATCAAAAGTCCAAAATCAAAGCCTACATAGCCTCTGGTGGCTCAGAGGAAGCACTGATTTTTGGTTCTTCCAGCTTTTGTTGGCTTCAGGTGTTGCTTTGCTTGGATGGAGAACTTTGAGCTCTCCGCTGTGTTCACATGGCTTCTTCTCTGTCTGACCTCTGCATTTTTCTTATAAAGCCATCTGTCACTGGATTTAAGGCCAATCTGGATTATTCAGAAGATGGCTCCTCCTTAACTAACCATCTACAAGGATCCTTTTTCTAAATGAGTTCGTATTCACTGGTGTTATGGATTGAGTTGTGCTCATCTCCAATTCATAACTTGAAGCCCTAACTCCCAATGTGCTGGTATTTGATGGGGCCTTTGTGAGGTCTTCCCCTCTCACTCCTCTCTCCTCCATCTATTTGCCCATGTAAGGACATATTCAGAAGTCACCGTCTACAAGAAAGAGAGTCTTCACCAAGAACTTAACCTGCTGGCGCTTTCTTTTAGACTTCCAGCCTTAGAATCATGAGAAAAACAATTTCTGTTGGTCAAATCTCTCAGTCTTTGGCATTTTGCTGTGACAACCCTAGTCGAATGAGACAAGTCATAAGGATTACGGCATGGACATCTTTTGGGGGGACCACTATTCAGACAACTACAGTTGGAATTATGCAACAGTCACTTTGGTACATTTTGACTTCTTTGCACCAGGATGAAATGAGAAAATATTCAGCAGAATCTTCATCTTGCCCTCTCTTCTGCTGTTCAATTCTTGGGCCTGAGTATTTTAACCCCTTTGGAATTCTGAGACATTGCTGAAAAAGAGGCATAATTGGATGGTCAAATCCAATTCTTATCAGAGATCTACCCAGTATCAAACCTTTTCTAAAGGGTGTCAATGATGTAGGCCATAGGAAAGAAAGTAGAATGAATCTGACATAACTTTTCTATGATCATATGAACATATACTACCAGTGAAACTTCATATCTCATGCAACCACAAGAATGGGATCCTAATTTGAAGAAGTTATACTCCATGTATGTATTATATGTAAAAATATACTCTATTATCAAGTATATCTAAAAAGAACAAATTTAAAAAAGAAAAAAAAATAGACTCTGATAGAGAAAAGAGAGATATGGGACATTAATGGGGGCTTCTCAGTTCCTGTCTTTCTTCATTTAACTTGAACATTTTGCTAAGGATTATATATGAGACATCTATGTGAGGAGTTTGAAGAGTTACCTCCCATGATGAGAGCATCAAAATTATTAAATATATTTCATGTTATTCTGCAGCTAATGGTATAGCACACATAACATTACTTTTGGGTGATGGATCTTGGTTTCTTTTTACAGTTATCCAGGGATAATCTACGGAGTGCTTATCAGAATTAAAGTCTTTTTCTCCTACTAAATAGTTTTGTTCTCTATATGTGGAAGTCCAGTTCCTATGAGGATTAGACAAATTACCTAGTTTCTTCACTCCAGAGTTCTCTTCCTTCCTTTCTCCTCCTCCATGGATTATAGGTTAGTTGATTTAATTCTGTGCTCTTAATAGCCAAGGTTGAGATATGGTGATGTAGTGGGAATTGAAAGATAGCTGGAGAGCACTCTTTGCTCACAAAAGTAGAGGCAAGCAAATAATAACATGAGAGACATTGCCTGCATTGGTCTTGCTTAGAGATGTCATTCATACAGCAGACATTCATTGATCACCTATTATGTGCAAGGCACTGGGGATGCTGAGGTAAAAAGAAAAAGACACTTTGATATTTAATGGTTAGACAGAAACAATCAATTTAAAAACAACATCAACAACAAAAAAGAAGATCAACTGTTAAAAGGGCTATGAGGCAGTGAAGTCAACCATCCCTGGAAGAACACTTCTGTAGTACAACCAGGGGAAGTCCCTCCCCTAGCGATGCCCAGGCTGAGAACTGGAGGATAAGATTTATAAGCCTATTTGTTACATGAAGAAATGAGAGACCTACTGTAGGCAGAGAAGGGAAGAGACTGGATGGTAATTTCAGCAACAGAAAGGAGGCCAGTGTGACTGGAACGTGTTGAATGATGGGCAGTGGGCGAGATGTGGTTGGAGAGGTGGCCATCAACCAGACCGTGCCAGAACTTGTCATTCACATTTTTAGGTTTAGAATTTGTTATTATGATAATGAGAAGCTGCTGAGGATACAAGGGGGTATTTAAGAGGGTAAGTAAGTGGTTCCTGATCCACTTCTTTTAAGCAGGCCAAATTAATTGGGCACTTATTCTGTGACAAAGTGCTTTTGTCAGACATATATTTTGGGTACCAACAATTCTTTACCCAGTTGCTGTATCTGTTGCCAGAGACTTTGCAGAACTCAGACACACTAACACCTTCAAGGGAGACATGTAGAGTTGCTCCTGTATGTTACAAGGCAGAAAGTTGCACGCCAATTTGGAAAAGTTGGGTATATTACAGATAGAAATACTTATTTTTTAGCCGTGGGTTAAGAATTATCTATAAGAGACTTTGACAATGGGAAAACATTTTGACCATCTCTGGGAACTTAGAATAATATTAAAACTCACTACACAATGAAGTGAAATGTATATAGGGATTAAAAATACCTATTCTTTCATACATAATGCAATACATTGGTTAAATTCTTTATTGTAGTAGAATTAAAAAAGGAAAAAGAAAAGAAAGAAAAAAGAATACAGTCTCAAGCCAAAATAATTTACATAAAACACAATGGAAAGTGGCTGAGAAGAGGACAATTTTGGAAAATGATCTCTCTAGGAACACTGCCAAGGTAAGTGGCAGTAGATATTGATTATATAGACCTGTCATGGATTGGTTTAACCAGTCATTCTGAAAATTGAATTGGATTTTTCTTCCTGAAATGATGTTTTTGTAGCTGAGCCAAATGCAATCTCTCTACTCTCCCATTTTGGTTTCAGACTTAATACTGCTCAGACATTTATAATGTTGGTCACAAGAAAGTCTTTCTCTATGCCCAGAGCAAACTGATTACATTACATCATTTTACATGACAATTTCCTTCTCTTTATAAATATTACATATTCTGAAATGGTGGATGTATGATATTCAATGCAGTCTGAGAGTAGGTGAAGCATGGATGAGAAGCAAAAGCAAAAAAATATTGCAAGATGTATAAATTAGAAGCCTGTAATTTATCCTCCAATCCTGGAAATTTTTGAGAATAAATTGGGATGCTACTTACTTCTACACAACAGGCTTATGCTGAAGTGGGTGGACATGTACCCTGTGAATAAGAGGAGATAAGAAAATCTATAAGAAAGCAAATGTTGATGATAGGTAGGAATTTGTTTAAGATAAAAGAGTTAGGATTAGGCTTCAAAATAGGATGGGTGGTCACAGATAGTATTTAACATTAGTGGTTATGGAATGGGGCAGAGGAAAATTTGGAGGTCAATGAGAAGCCTTATTGCAACACTCTGGGTAATAAAAATATACCCCATATGCTGAAGGGGACTGAGAAATTATTCAAATATAGGCTTCAACTCTGCAGAAATCTCTAATATATAAGTAAAAAAAGAATGAAGCATAGATGGCATTCTGTGATAGGGGATGAATTTAAAAAATATATAAATAAGCATATGAAAAGAAAGAGTGATTACCATGAAATTTACGGTATGGTTGAAGGTGATTTCATGGACCATATAGTCTTCAATGCAGACCTGAAAAACAAAATAAGGAAATATTGTGGAAAGAAAAACAGAAACAGATGACAATGAAGAATATTCCAAATAGAGAAGATGGTAGAATTCAAGGTGTCCAGAGGTAATCCTTTGGCTGAAAGAATGGGAATCTCATGAAATCAAGTTTAAAAGCCACTTTGTCACCAACTCACCCAATGTCCCTGAGATTCAAAATGCATTACCTACCTTATTGGTAAATACCTCATTAAAATTATACCTGGTATCAATGGAAACTGAAGTTTGGAGAGTCATTTGGAAAATCATCACAGCTAAGTTTGAAACTGAAGATATTGACAATAATAAACTGGCTCAATGTTAAATTCTTACTATCTTATCATCTTTAATAAATTAATTTTATTTTACTGATTGTGTACCTACCATTTAAATATGCATTAATTAAAATTGTCCTGACATTTGAGATAAAAATACTATTGACTAGAAACAAAAGGGAGGGGAATGATTCTAGCCTCCTGTCATACTTCACATGGGGATGTCGATGCTCTTTGAGATCCCAGCTTGAAGACTCTTTTTTTCTGAATGGCCTTCTTTCTCTACCCACCTGCTGGCCCTCTCAGCTCTATGCTGGCTCTGTTATTGAATGCAGCCTCCTTGCCCTTGCTTGCCCTATAAAACCATTTGCACAAGGCATCCTGTGTGGGACTCCAAACCAAGGAGGAGAGTCACAGATGATCAGAACTTGGGTGGACTTCTGGGGAGATGTTCCTGGGAAGCAAGAATGAGGAGGGGGAAATAGAAGGTGGAGGAGACAAAAAGAAAACAAAACAAAACAACAACAACAACAACAAAAACCCACATAAAAAAAATCCTTCTGATGTTGTTGCTATGAGCAGTAAAAGTTCCACGCCCAGAGCATACAGAATGCTTCCCAGAGTGGCCCACCTTCAAGGTGGTTGAACCACCATCTATTTGCTATGCCTTGCCCACAGTGATTAATTAAAGGTTGATGTGGCTCTGCATGCTCACCTGTGTTCCAGGTTGGATTGTATTAGAATGAATGAGCTCTGGTGATATTTGAGAAGGCTCTGGAGTAGAATTCCCCAGGGAGATGGGTACAAGCATGCAGAAGGGCTCCAGAAGATATGTCTATATTTGTTCAGAATTGTCCTCCACACATGTGCTTGCAACTGGACATAGGCTGGGGAAGTGTCACGAAAGCAATAGTTGCAGATTACTTTCACACAGTGCATCAACCTTGGTTTTAGGGGAGATTTACATTACAGGAAAACTGGGACATCGGTTTATAAGGTACTATTAGTCATCTCTACTTCCAAAAGAGTTTTGATGATGTCAAGTTTTTTTTTTTTTAATGGAGCATCTTATTTTGTAGGCTCCAGACACTTCAAAATTTTCCTTTCCCAAGCTGCTGCTTCATCCCTTAGCTCTGTTCAGTCAGTCTCCTGTTACCTTGAGAGTACTCCCCATCACAGCTTCTTTATGACATCCAAAGACCTGTATTATTAGTCATCACCATTTAACTTTCTACCTCTGGCTAAGATCTGGACTATTGCTTGCATATTCCAAAACTGTATTTATGTTCTTGTGGCAGACACAGTCATCAGCCCAAGTCTCACCTGGGTGCATCAGGAAACTGGCAAAAATTGTGAAAGGTCTGTCTTCTTTCACCCCTTCTCTCTCAGCTGAGTAAGTTGAGCGAAGCGATTTAGAAATTTATTTCCCCCTTAATATGAATGATGCCTCTTACTCCCAGCCTGACAACTTCCTAATGGTAGAAGGGCCTAGGAGCAGTATTGATTTTAAATCGTTTATTTTCCCCCAAATCTCAGAGAAGCTAAGTCACTTCCAACTGACAGGTAATGAGTGGCAGAGCTGGGGTTCAGGTCCACTTATATCTGTTTAATTCTCAAGCCTCATACTAAACATATAAACACTGTACCATGGTGCATTTAAAAATGTAATATCATATTATACTCAGTAAACCAACTAGTTCTTTCTCTCCTAGCTTAGTTACTGAGTGAAACATTCTTAGTCAAACAGGTAGTTTTATTTGAATAAATCTAATTTCAAATTAAAAATAGTTAAGCTGAGTAAAACTTCGCTGTTTATAGTTGATTTATCAATTAATTTTATATGACCTCATATTAAATTCAGCTGCATTTTGCTTTTTCCTAAATTTGGGCAAATGAGATAAAGAAAAAAATCTATTAAGACATCTAAACTACAAAGGAGTCAAATCAAGTGTCTGTGTATTTAGGCCAAACGTGATCAAGCATGGAAAATAACATGAGAAAGAAAAGATTAACATTATGTGGGTCACTAGCATAATTTGTGTTAAATTTTCTGTAATAAAACTCAGGCTAGCATTTTCTAGGTCCTTTCCTCGCTGATTTTGTATATTCAATGTCACAATCATGCATATGAATACACATTTTCATCTATTCACACATGATGGGATTAACAGATTGACAAAATTGAGATTTCTTGATATATGTTTTCTGTTATTACAAAACACCTTCAGTCCAGAAATCACAAAATTTTAAATTATTTAGAAAAATTTATATTTTTGTATCTATCATGGCACATAAATTCATAGATGAGAGCAAAAATAATAACATACATAATATTAAATTTGTAATTA
Organism: Callospermophilus lateralis; assembly: GCF_048772815.1. Taxonomy (NCBI): domain Eukaryota; kingdom Metazoa; phylum Chordata; class Mammalia; order Rodentia; family Sciuridae; genus Callospermophilus; species Callospermophilus lateralis. The sequence goes on along the minus strand of NC_135316.1, from coordinate 93,391,453 downwards.
TATTCAAAACATAGTAAGGACAAAATGTGATATTACTATTATTACACAATCAAGAATTTCAAAATCATTTTTATTTGTTTCATTCTACACTTATTGGAGAACTTAGAAAGGTATCGGTTACATGTAATTTTTTAATATGAAGCCTAATATCTTGCATTGCAGCTGTGTTTCTCCATGTAATTTATATCTTTAATTATCAGTATATATTAGCCAGTGAATATGGCAATCATACAAATAAGCATCCATGAATGTGTGTGTGTGTATAAAATTTCTTGAGTTCTTAAAAATGCTCCAAACTAGAGTCCTTAATTTTAAGTCCTAAAATAAAAATCCCTTACCAGAGATTAGCTGTGTCTAAGCTCTGACATTCTACAGTCACCTTTTATTTTCTCTAAAGCAAAGTAATTGTGTTGATATTGAGGTGTCAATGGAAAAAAATAGGTTTGGTGTTCTAGAAGTACAATTTAATAATTGCCATTCCTGTTATTATAGGGACAATAATGCACTTAGTTTTTCCTCCAAAAAGGTTAAGGACACTGTTACATTATCAAAAGCAGCACTTTCAAAATTGCACAAAATGATACATGTTCTTTTGAAGGCATTTTATCAATGGCTATTGATTCAACTCAGAAACTGAATTTAATAATGACTGCTTTGCTAAGTACATGTCATGGTTAAGTCCCTCAACCAGCAATCTTCAAATGAGTAGGCTGTGCCTGCACTGATACCTGTTCTTAAGACTATCCCTTAAGATTTTAACTTACCAAAATGATGCTTTTTTAAATTTGCAAAACATAAATTATAGTAATTTTATTCTGTCATTTTTAATACTCATTAGACAAACTTTTAAATTTGTACCATTATGAGGATAATTATTATTTAAAAAATATTATCCTTTTCCTAGATTTTAGGCTGGAATGTATATTCTTGATCTTTAGAAAAACTATATGTTTGATTTTCAAGTGTGCAATTAAGAAATTAATCCAGTAGTGTGGAAAATATTGAAACATCAGAAGCATATGTATAATTTCACTAATTTTATAATGTCATTGATATCCTTTGTTCAATCTTTAATGTTTTGTATTTACACATTTTTATTAACTAATATGTTCTATGCAAAACTTTTGTGAAGTGATACTAAAGCAGTTTGGCAAGCAGGAAATTATAGTATGAATTTATTAGGTTCCGTTTCTATTATTAACTTAGTTAAATAGTATCACGCTAAGTAAATTAGGCTTTCTTACTTGTGGCATAGAGTTGACAACAAAATAAGGAAGGTTTACAGCTGAATTGTGTCAAGAACTATAGTCAGAGATTTTACCTACTTGCAAGCTAATCAATCAACCTGCTGAAGTCATGTGCTGGCAGAAACTATGAAACTCATGCTGGAGACAAAGAATTTTATTCCCTGCAGAAGAATAGTAGTCAGCACATAAGCATTTACTCCAATTCTTTAAGCTACTGACCCACAGGGTGACACAAGGAGGGCCAGGTGTTCATTGTCTCCCCAATGATTATTGTTACAAAAGAGAAACTCTCAATTTGGATTTTGAATCTTTTTTTTATGGGCAGTAAGAAAACCTGATTTCTGCTCCAGAGGAAGGGACAATATGTCTATCTTCCAAGGCTATTTGCTATTCAAACATACTTGAGAAAACAGTCTGTATCAAAATCAAAAGTTTTTTGCAAGATGCGTGCAAACCTGAGACACCTGTGGAAAATTATCCCTCAACAAACGAGTTTACACATGAGTTTCTAGTTCCAAATAAGTGGTGCTGGTGATTTAGAAAAATAAAATCCTATGAGTCTGGATCAGGTAGAAAACTAAATGTGTCAATCCCCCAATTAGTTCATGTTTTCATCATCAGATTATTTACTAAGAATTAAAGAAGGGGATGGGATTGGCGAAACTTTACATGGGCAATATTTTTCTTCTTTTTCTTAGTCACTCATTTACTTATCCAATGATTTAGCAAATAATTTTCATATCACACAGGCTGTTATTACAAATATAAATAAGACATGTTCGTAAGTTAACTAATTGAGGGGAAAGACAAATCAATGATTGTAATAAAATATATAACAACTGGTCTTTCTATAAGGCTAGAGAACAAGAATATGGACTCTCAAAATCTAATTATGGAAATTGTGTTCAAAGTTTCAGGTTCTACCTTTGTCCTTTGTCCTCTACTGTCTACACTACATAGAATTATCACAGATAACTTCAATTCCTTCAAGTCAAATGGGCTCTGTATACTTCATGCTGTTATTGGTACCATTGTTATAAACATGACTCAGCTGTTTTAGAAGATTCTTAAAAATATATTTCCTGCAGGTGATTGCTTCTGTTAAACCTTTGGAATTGTATCCAGTATCTGTTATATTTTAATTTCCAATTTAGGACTAATTAATGAAGAACACATTCTCCAGCTAGTTCAATGGAGACATTTATTGTTTAAATATATACAACAGTTAGAAGATGGCATTAATGATTAGCCATCTGTTGATTGATTTTATAATTTTGTATTTTGCTTATTGTTATAAACATCCTCATTCTGAAATTATTTTATGCAAGTGAGTTTTAACATGATATTTATTCATTTATAAAACTCAAAGATATTCCTTTGGCTTTCAAATCTTAGTGTTTTAACAGGTATTTTCTTTTATCCCAATGACACCCAAGATTGTACAACTTTTCATGTGTACATTTATATTTATGAATCTCCTCTAGCAAACTGCATAGTCAGATTTTTTGGCTTTTAAAAATAGGGTTGTTGATTCTGTTATTGTGCTATAAGTGTTCTTCATATGATTTTTTTTTTAAGAGAGAGAGAAGAGAGAGGGAGAAAATTTTTCTAATATTTATTTTTTAGTTTTCAGTGGACACAATATCTTTATTTTATTTTTATGTGGTGCTGAGGATCAAACCCAGCGCCCTGCGCATGCCAGGTGAGCATGTTACCGCTTGAGCCACATCCCCAGCCCCTTCATATATTTTTAATAATAGTCCTTATATATGTTTTGCACATATTTTCTCCAAGTCTATGGCTTATTTTTTCATTGGACAAGTGTTAATTTTTGAAGAGCAAAAGTTACTATTTTTACTCAATCCAATCCATCAGTGTTTATATGGTAGCTAACTTGAGAGATCAGAATATTTGAAGTTCATTGTCTGCCATTACATATATTCATCCTCTGTTGGTGGTTCTAGAATTTTCCCTATTTGGGGGCATGTGGACATTCAAAACATTTGCCTTAAATGACAGTTTCCCTCTGCTTCTGTGCCTGACAAGCACTCCCTCTTATGGACACAATGCTTAAATGAATAACTATGTAAGATTCTTGTCCTTCACCCTTGATCCATCTTCCTTTCTCCATTGACTCCTAGAGAGCAAACTCCTTGATTTCTATATTCTTGGTGTAGCTACCTCATAGCTCCTAAGAAATAAAATTATTAGCTTAATTATTTTTAGGATCATATTATAACTAGTAAGGATGTTTTCATCATGTTAGCCACCCATTTCCTATAGAGAGCTATAGCACCTTGACTCATTGAAATCAATAGTAACACAGGCTCTCCTTTTAGGTTAAGATTTATTTGACGTCAAGATTGATTAAAGGCAAAGTGATATCATTCAATCTCAGAGAATGGCAAGCCAATTGTTTTGCTTAATGCATTTAACAAAGTGGTATTTCATCTGTAAGAATCACTACTTTTTTCTTTTAAATTAGTTATGTTCTTTATCCCAATTGACATTTTTTTGCAGGAATGATAGTAATGAGAGAGATTAAATGCATGTTAGCAAACTGATTCTCAATCACAGCATGCTGTTGGCATTAGAGGATTAGTATTTCAAGTTTTCCAAGTTTTTTTACATTGTCATATGTGTATATTGCAAAGAAAGGTAAACAACATCTAAAGCTCAAGGTCATTTATATTGAATAGTAAGTGTATTAAAAGTTAGTAGCTGTCCAATGCAGGAAATGTGATTGAAATATTGTTCAATGCCCAACTAACTAACAGATCTTTCTGTTCTTGTCCAGTTTTTCTCCCCCAGGTGAATAACTACATAATAATAATCATAATTCTACCTTTTTTTTTCCTGTAATTATTTAGGTTTAAAAATTTAGTTACATAAATTTCAATGAACTTCCAACTTCACATACATTCTCTTCATTTTTTAACATCCTTATAAAGTACACTATGACAAGGAGTATTAAATATAGAAAGGAGAACTGTTTAAGGCGATGGACCTGCTCATTTCCCTAATTTGATCATTATATAATGTACACATATATTAAAACATCATACCAGCCATATCAATATGTATCCATCAAAAATATAAATAAAATGAGGAAAAATAAGTGAATCTTAGATTATAAAAGTTATTAGGGTTGATAGCTTGAACACAAATGATACCATCAATCATGGGAATTTCTGGCTTCTGCTTCTGCTTCTTGTTAGTCTATTTCTTAACCCTAGAGAAGTCTGGTACTAAAGGACTACAGTTTCAGAGAGAACTGCCACTCATAAATATACTTTAAGTTCATGACATTTTAAAGTTGCAGTTTTGAAAATAGTTATGTAAACTGAGAGTTACCTGATAGCAACATATTTTCAACTTCATTGATTGCAATTTATTGAACATCCTCTGAGACACCAGCTTGTGGTTGTGAGTATACTTCACAGCTTATCATGGGATGATTTGCCACTCGATTCTGGATCCTTCTATTTAGATGATTAAAACTTCCAATGTGGATTTTGAATTTCTAACACCATTTTTATGTCTGTCAGAAATTTCATTTGAAATAGTGAAATAAGCAATATTGGTGAGTTCATTTTTATTTTTTTAGGGATTAATCATAGAAATTATTTTCAAATAAATAAGAAGAGTCTTGGTATTTCTAGCATGTTCTTACCTACAAAGAGTGTTATTAAATAGAGGTAGCTGCAGAAATACTTTACTCTATTTTTACATTTTTAAACCTGCTGATCTCTAAAACATTTATTTGGCAATTTTCAAGTGGAGACTCAAATTATGTGAATAACTTCAGAAGGCATTAAGAAACCAGCAAATCTTAACCCATTTTGTGCTGGTATATCCAAATACCTGAAACCAGGTAATATAAAGAATAGAAATTTATTTTCTCTTGTACTGGGGCCTGGGAAGACCAAGGTTGAGGTGCTGGCAGGTTTAGTTGTCTGGTGAGGACTGCATCCTCTGGAGAAGAGGAATGCCGTATTCTCATATGATGGAAGACAGATAGGCAAGAGGTAGCCAAATAGTGTGAAGCCCCTTTAGGAGAGACTCAATCCCATTCATGAGGAGGAGCCTTAATGGCTTATTATTACAGACTCCACCTATTTATACGACCATATTGGCAACACCTGAATTTTTGAGGGGCATATTTAAACCATTGCATAGAAATTATTGCAGCTTCAAGGTTTTACAACTCTTCTTACTCTTTTGCTCAGGAAAGCAGTGGTTGGATTCATTACTCTCCAACATGCAGTGCTTTTTCTGAGACAGTAATAAGGCACTTTAAAAAAATGGGATGAGTAAGCAAAATACATCATTTTTAATCAATGCAAAAAATTAGATGAGACTCTTGATGACAGGTGAACTAAAGCAGTTTTCTTTTCTCCAGGGAAATTAAAAATTGGAAGTAATTATAGCTATTTGGAAACAATAGTTTTAGTTTTGCCAAAAAATAGAGAGCATGCCTTTCTCTGATCCTTTAAATTCCGGGTGGAATTAGGCAATTCATAAGCAGTTGATAACTCAGCAGACACTTTCAAGGTCCTTAATTCCAGAATTTAGTTTCTGAAGCTCTCTTTCCTATCCATGTAACATACATATATATCTTAAAACAAAATTGTCAAAATAATCTCTTTTTTTTTCTGAAAGCCTGAAATTCTATACCTATTCTTTATTCTTCCTCTCTGCTTTGGGCTGTGGTAAGAATGAGTGTGTCAGACTATTTTTTTTTTTTGTGTGTGTGTGTGTGTGTGTGGGTGGTGGTTTGGGGATTGCACCAGAGCCCTGTGCATTAGGGACAAGCACTCTACCATAGATATGTACCCCTAGTTCTTGATTGTCAGACTTTGAGATTATCTCTAACAGTAATAGAAATGAAAATCAAGAAAGGCTACTTTTGGCAAAGGCTGATGAGAAGGTAGAGAAATATGAAGGTACCTGATGTCTGATCTGCTTCACAACCATCTCACACCAAGTGACATCTTTTGCTTTTCATCAGCTGTATGTTTGGAAGAATGTCAAAGGAAAGACTTCTCAGGTAGTACAGGGGTGGTCAGAGTTGGCTTTATGGGTGTGAGTAGACACCAAGAGCCAAGAACAAATAAGGTAAGGGAGAAATCAAAGATAAATTGCCTTTCAGTAATATGTTTTCAGTACTTGTACATTTGTAGAACAACATTGTAGATATTCCGGGAAAATGGAATCAAAATATTTGTTTCATGACTTATGACAAGAACAAGAATAAAGAGTAAACAAAAAATGATGAGGGTCAAGGGTAAATGGGCCTATTTGGCAAATATACTTCTTTGGTGAGACTTATAAGAGAACTGAGACATTTATTTATAGAGACTGCACATGTGAAAACAAGGGCGAATTACACTTAGAAGCTAAGTTATCCCTGGCCTTACATCATGAAATGAGTTATAGATCAAAACCAAAGCTGTGTCTAGGTTTAACATAAACTATTTGCTAGAAGCAAGCATTCATGTGTCATTTCTGAATTTTGATTAAATTCATGTCAAGAGATTATGAGTAGTCTCTTGAATCTAAAGACCTTTTTGCAGTTGATAAGATTTACTACTCTGAGGGCAACATAACAGTAGACAAGTTGGTAATGCTATTGGTGGCAGTCAATGTGTGCTGGGAAAATAAACATCAATCTACTAAGTAGGATGACAGCATGAGGTACCAGAAGACTGTAACAATAGTCTTAACAGTAAGAAAATGCAATTTCCCCTGCTGTGTTTTATGCCTAGTTTTATATGACTACTGCATTATACAAATTAATATTTAATGCAGTTCAACATCATGCTTGTCAAAGAGTAGTACCGGATATAAACCACTGCAGAATGGCATTTTTTTCTGTTTGACAGAGTGTAATATCATAGTTTTTTTTTCTCCTGTTTTTCATTGCTGCTGCTCTGGAGTTCTACCACCATCTAGTAGTTCCCTTTTGCAACCAATATTTTTGTGTAAATCAAACTGAGCCAGTGAAAATAAAAGGGAAGTAGAAGGGTTTTGAGGAAAAAAATAATATCATGGACTATTTAAGAGTATGCCGTAAGGAGAAGGACTTCTATCTTTCTCTTATTCAAATTTATATTGAGAAATATAAGTTCAAAGGGTGGGGGCTGTGTAATTCAGAAAGACTTTACTCATCTTGTTTTCACTCCTCTGATGGAATTTTGGTTTGGTCTTGGGTTAGGAAAATGCACAAGTCTAGGAAATAATTCCATAACCTCCTTTGACCGAAGGGAGAAGATGTGGTCTCATAGGCAACTGAGTCATGATTTACAAGAGACATCCCTTAGGAAGTAGGTGGTAGACTAACCTGTCCTTAGGCTCACAGAGGAAAACTGAAACCCCTTTTCTTGGTTTGAAGTAAACTTAGTCATTTTTCTTGTACTGGGAATGTGTAGATGCTCAGTGTAACCTAACTGCCCTAGGTCAGATGACAATGGGTACACAATTGGTTATGACCAAAGTTAGGTAAAATAATGCAGCAAACATCACTGTGTCCACATCTCCTTTCTACATTCACTCCTTCCTACATTCACTTTTACACTTTCAGCCCCATTTTATGCCCAGTGTCTGACCTCATGCAAACCCTAACCAGACAAAACTTTCATTTGGGACTACATGTCAGTTTTTTTTTTTTTTCTTCCTCACTACAATTACTACTCTTATTATGTCCTCACTTCTCCTAAATACTAAATAAATATTATTGTGGAAATTTAAAATTGATTTACTCTAGTCAAAGATATTTGTCATAATTAAAAAGATGTTAGTTTTTGCAGGCACTAAATACCAATAGTGAAGAAGTATGTGATCATAAGGAATCTTCTCAATAGCTTCATAATTATCGCTCATGGAGACTAACAATACAGTGATTAAGGGCTTTTGTTTCTGTATATAACAACTCCCATCTCCAGTTTTCTCATGAAAAAATATTTGAAGTCATTCTTTACACCCTTCTTTCCCTTACACTGTAAGTCCCATCAGCTGCAGATCCTTTAAATTCTAACTTTATATTCTGAATATATTCCTCATTTCCACTGCTAGTGCCACTTCCCTTCAACTCAGCAATATGAGATGCTTGTTTTGCTAAGCTTTGTGTTGCTATAAGCAACATACCCAGCAAGAACAACTTAGAAGAGGAAATTTATTTTGGCTCAAAGTTTCAGAGGTTTATTTAGTCCCTGTTCAGCGACTTCATTGCTCTGGGTCCAGGCTGAGGCAGAACATCATAGGAGAAGGGCAGGGCTGAGGAAAGTTGCTCACTTCATGAGAGAGTATGATTTCTAAGGGTACAACCCTACTTCCTCCATTCAAACCCTATCTGCCTAGAGTTCTCACTTATTAATCCAATCAATTATTGATTCATTAAGTGGATTAATCCTTAAGTGGATTAATTGTCTTCAATTGTCATTCTTGAATTGTCTCACATCTAAGCTTTTGGGGGACACCTTATATCCAAACCAAAACAATGTTGTTTTAGTCAGCTGTTTTTGCAACTGTGACCAAAAGACCTGACAAGAACAATTTTAGAGGAGTTTCTTTGGAGTTTATGATTTCAGAGGCCTCAATCCATAACTCTATTCAAGGTGAGGCCAAACATACAGTGAATGGTTTATTGGAGGAAAATAGTTGAGGACATGGTACCAGTAAACAGAGAGAGCAAGACAGAGTTCCCCTTACCACCACCAAAATATTAAGCCCACAGGCACACCCTCAGTGACCCACCTTCTCCAGTCACATCTTACCTGCCTACAGCCACCTCAGTTAATGGAATCAAATGGATTAATGAATTAATGGATTAATTAATTTAAGTGGATTAGGTTAAGGATGTCATAACTCAAACATTTCAGTGTTTTCTTGCACTGTCTTTTGGGGGATACTTCATATCTAACAAATGTCTTTAATAATGCTTCATGCTTCATATTTCATCTTTGGTGATACTAGATGTTCTTCAATGCATAGGATAGTCCTCCATAATATGTTATTATCCTCCACCATTTTGAATATTCCACAGCCATGTTCATTTCTGAATCTAAACTATGATTCTGTTTTATTTATAAACACAAAGGTTTTTGCATATGTTTTGCCTAAAGTACATGGAAATTCCCAGTAATGTAATTGCTGTCTATGTTGAAGGAAAGTTATAACTGAGGTTTATTGAAACTTGACTAGGATTTTTCATCATTTCAGAAAATGACATTATCATTGACCTTACTGTTCTTGGCTTTTGAGTTGCCAATATAAAACATCTATATTGCACTGTTGTAAGAATGCAAATTAGTACAGACATTCTGGGAAACAGTATGAAAGTTCCTCAAAATCTAGAAGTACCATATGACCTAGTAATTCCACTACTGGGTATCTATCCAAACCAAATTAAATCAGTATGTCAAAAAGATGCCTACACTGTCATATGTATTGCAACACTATTCACAATAGCTAAGATAAGGAATCGACTGTAGTATAATCATCATCAGATGAACAGATAAAGAAAATGGGGCATAAACAATGGAATGTTATTTAGTTGTAAAAAAAAAAAACAACAAAATACTGTCATTTTTGGCAGCATGGATGGATTTGGAATACATTATGTTAAGTGAAATAATCCAGGCACAGAATCACAAATGCTGCACACCCTCCGTACTTATATGTGGAAACTAAAAGCCAGTCAAATAACTGAGGGTCTGTGTTTTCACATTTCAGCTTTGAATACTGCATGTGTAAATTATTAAGTGTAGAGATAATAGTAAATTCAGTTTTAAGTCTCAATTTCCACATCTAAACTACTATAAAAATAAACTTAATTAACATGCAATCCTATTATAGTGCATGGAATATATAATCATTCAACTGAATACATCTTCTGTGTATATATATTTATCTATTTGTATCTTCTATTACATCTATCCTTATCTATCAATTTATTCATTTATCTGTATGTTTATTTACTTATCCTCATATTTCCTCTATTTTTTATTATATTAACCTCAATGTGCCTTTGGTTGTAGTTTTGAGATTTGTGTATCTTGTGGGTATGCACGATCTGAAAATGATTCTTCCAAGAGCACAGAAACTTTTATGGTCTGTTAGTAGTGATGGGGAAATTGATATGAGAAAACTCTCTAGGAGAACATAGTACATAATATTTTATTATCTGTTGCAGAATAATTTGTTTTCACATAGTAGACCTATTTTACTGGATCTGCATTTTTTACTACATTTGCAATTATTACAGGAATTTGATTCATGAAAATGTGTTTAACTTAATTGTCAAATAGGAGGATTGAACCAGGATGATATTGTTATAGACCTATAAAGTTACCTATATAAATCTATATAAATTTAGATTTATATAGGTAACTTTATAAATTATTCTCATAACTAAAGAGATTGAATTTCATTAGAAATATTAGTTAAAATTGCATCTCTAACAAATTTAATTAAGGGAGTTTTGTCCATTAGAGACACAGAAATAATCAGTCACACAGGCAATTTCTTCAGGTTTTTTAATCTCCAATATTTTTCTACAGGTGTTATTGTTTAGATCTGAAATGTTCCCCAAATGCCCAGTGTTGAAGGCTTGGTCTCAGACACAGCAGTATTCAGAGCTGGGCTTCTTTGGAACTGATTGGATACTGGGGCTGTGACCTCATCAAGGTATTAATCTACTGGATAAGTGAATGGACTATTGGGAGGTGATAAAGATTGTGGGAGGTGGGACTAGTTGGAAGAATTAAGTCACTGGGACTGTGCCCTGGAATATTATTCTTCTTGTGCCATTTCCTTTTTTTCCTCTCTCTCTCCTCCCTTCTGCCTCCCCCCTGCCTTCCTGGATATCATGAGCTGAGCAGCTTTCTTCTGTGACACCCTTCTGCCATTATGTGCTGCCTCAACTATGGAACCAGAGCTATGGAACCAGCCAACTATAGAGTGAAACCTTGGACACCATGAACCAAAGTAAATATTTCCTCTCTTAAGTTGTTTGTATCAGGTATTTTGGTCACAGTGATGAGAGGCTAACTAATACAGTAGGTCATCCATGGATTTTTGCCTTACTTCAGTCATGAAACTAAAAAGTGCTTTGTGGTTCAACATATTGGTAACAGGCAAGCAAGTATCTAGTTAATGAATATTTAATATTTAACTTTTATTATTGATGTTTTGGGGGAAGTTTCTTCTATGTAATTGAAGATTAAACAAAAAATGCAAAAGATATTATATCATATATAAACTGATCCTTTAGAAGAAATTTCAAAAGCACTTGCAACATTGTTTGAAATAATGAAAAAAAAGAATACAATTAATGAAGAAAGAATTCAATATTTTGTAAATTAAAGCATATATTTACCAGGAAGAATATATTTCAAGTTGTTTTTACTTGAGGGTTAGAGTTATGAGTAATTTTGTTTTTGACATCTTTAAACTTCCTAGAGTTTTGATCATCATACCATAAATCAATACACATTAAATCCTCTGGTACATCTAGGTCTACTTTGTAGAAGAACATACAGGAATTAGGTATATTTTTCTCCAGGTTATGAGTCAGAAGAGCTTATGTATTTCATTCTGTGCTGTCAGGAAGAATGTAATTTGTAATTCACATGAATGGAGTACCTGAACAAGCTACTTAACCTTTCTAAGCCTGTTTCCTCACTGGTAAAATGAAGATAATAAGAGTAACTACCTCAAAGATAATAAAACTGAATGGGAGAATTACTACTCACACTAAATGCCATGTCAAAAGAAACTACTGGCCTGGCTTTTAAATCAGAATAAGAAAACTCTTCCAGCAGAAGAGAGGACAGACTATTAGTGGCTGTAGACTTTGCCTCCACTCCAAAACTACACATCTGTTTGTTCTTTCACAGATTCAATTTAGAAATTATTATTCTATAGCAGCTTCTATTGGGTGCCTTTCCTAAGTTCACTTGGAAAGAATATTTTTCTCTTCAAAAACTAGAGAAATTGGTCCTATTTTCCAGCAAGAATTTAAGAAATGTTAAATTCTGTAGCTCTAGACACACTCAGGCCACCAGGATTTGGTACCAGATGTGTGTCACGGCTGTATTCTTAATGTTGGATCACAAGAAAGGCAGAAATTGAGCAGAATCCATATGTTTGTAACCAAGATTTCCCCAGGCTGTATGTTTATGTGTTAAAAAAAAAAGTCACACTAAATTAAAATCTCTCTGTTGCTGGCTCATTGCCTCTGACTTGAATAAAAGCAGGGTCTTGGTTTCTGACTTCTCTAACACTGCATAGTTATGAGCCTGGGGATTTTCATCTTTCCGTGACCAACACCTCATGTTCTTTCACTGTAAATTAGCAGGTTGATATTTGGTGTCCAAGGAGAAGCTGTGCAAGCACCTTGCGGTGGCTTCTGCTGCTGAGAAACTGAATGAAGCTGGTGGTTCAATTCCCTCCAAGGGTCTTGGCTTTTGATGCCAGCTAATACGTAAAAGACTTGAGTTGTCAGATGGCTGTATTTTCCTTTGTTTTTCTTGTTAGAGCCAATCTTACTGGCAAAACAGACAATATCTTTTCTTCCCAAATGTCAAACAGACATTGTCTGAGACCAAAGAGGTTTATGAACTGCTTGTTCCTTGAATTGCTGCATGTTTTCCAAAACTGCCCTTTTCATTTCAGTTCCTCACATCTCTCCATAGGAACCCAAGCTTGGCTGATAAAGCAGATTCCTAAGGTGAAATTGTAAGATTAATCTGAGAATCTGCACATCTGTAGTTACAAGAGGGAAAGAGAACTTGTATTTTTGAGGACCAATTATATGTTTTATTTCATCTCATTTTTATAGCAGGCCCGTTAATTATGTCATAGTCCTGGATTCTGTCAGCCAAATTCTCAAATTATCCTCATACTTTCTGGATGTCCCTTTTTACTGAAGGGGCTAGAAGCCTTGGGTTTATATTCTGTAGACAGACAGACTACCAAGTTTTGAAAGGTAAATCCATGCAGAATATTTTTTTTTTCTCCTTCAGTATTGACTGAAGTCAACTTCTGCAGAGTTTTGCTTTGCTGTAGCTGCGCTCAATGTCCTGCTCCTCTCCTCCTAGCTTTGGGGCTGAGGGTGGTTGGGAAGTTGGCAGCTATGATAGAAGGGTATCTTACCTCTTGAGTGGAAGCTGCATTTCTGTTCTACAGCATGACTTGAAATTAAAAAAAAAAAAACAAAACTATGACATCTGTTCATTCAACACTTCTCTTTAGTTTGAAAGCAGCACATTGTTTTTAAAATAACATGGAAACATTTATAGGTGTTTCTGTTTTGCTTTGTGTTTTTTTTCTGTTGTACCCTAGAAGACATTGTGTTACTATCATGTTATTACATATAATAAAATGATGACGTTAGTAAATCATTGGGATACAATTTATCACTGAGTAAAATTTTAAAAATAAGAGGTAGCTTACAGATTGGAAGAAAATCTTTTACCACATGCACCTCCAATAAAGCATTAATCTCTAGGATACATAAAGAACTCAAAAAACTTAACACCAGAAAAACCCAAATAACCCAATCAATAAATCGGCTAAGGAACTGAACAGCTATTTCACAGAAGAAGAAATACAATCCATCAACGAATATATGAAAAAGTGTTCAACATCTTTAGCAATTAGAAAAATGCAAATCAAAACTACTCTAAGATTTTATCTCACTCCTCTCAGAATGACAATCATCAAGAATACAGGCAACGATAAATGTTGGTGAGGACGTGGAGAAAGAGGTACATTCATACATTGCTGGTGGAACTGCAAGTAGGTACAACCCTATGGAAAGCAGTATGGAGATTCCTCAGAAAACTTTAAATAGAACCATCATTTGACTCAGGTATCCCACTCCTCGGTTTACACCCAAAGGACTTAAAATCGACGTGCTATAGTGACAGAGTGACATCAGCTCACTTCACAATAGCTAAACTACGCAACCGACTCAGGTTTCCTTCAATAGAAGAATGGATAAAGAAAATGTTGTATATATACTCAATGGGATATTACTCAGCTTTGAAAAAGAGTTAAATTAAGACATTTGCCAGTAAATGGATAGAGTTGGAGAATATCAAGCTAAGTGAAATAAGCCAATCCCCAAAAAAACAAAGGTCGAATTTTTACTCTAATATGAGGATGCTAATTCACAATAAGGCAGGGGGAACTAGAGAAGAATAGTGTTACCTTAGATTAGGTAGAGGGAAATGAAGGGAGGGAGGGGATGTGGGAATAAGAAAGATAGTAGAATGAAGCAGACCTTATTATTGTATGTATATATGTGACTGCATAACCAATATGATTCAATAACATGTACACTCAGAAAAATGAGAAACTATATCCCATCTATGTATGATATATCAAAATGCATAAATGAATTCTACTATTAGTTGTGTATAACTAATTAAAACAAATAAAAAATTAATAAAAAGTTATTATACTCTTTTGCCTCCCTGAACTATTTGCATTCTAGAGTCTGGAATGTCTAGACATACAACAAATGAATATTTTTTTCTATAATTCATTCTCTTGTAAGAAAAAACTTACATTCTCAGTCTTTCATTCATATTTTACAAGAATTAGAGATTTGCCTTTTTTGCTTTCCTGAGCTTAGGTTATATAAATGATTTTTGATAAATTTATTGCATATCTGTCTACATGTGTATTCACAAAGCTGATTCTAGTTCTGAGGTTAGGAATTAACTTAGATAGATAGGAAGTATCTCTTGGATATCGATTCAAATCTTGATTTAATTATTTTATCCTTACCTTAGTTAACCATGTTGAATTTTCATGTAAGTGCATAGTGTAGGGATCAGCCAGAGACCAACACACAGAATTTGTGACTCCCCCATCACTTTCAACTACTCTTGAAAGGTTCTCTTATCACTTTCCAGAAACTCTGGCCTCTGGTTTTTAGGTCCAAATTATGGGGTTTTCCATACAACTTTTAGTTACCATCCATAGTACTAACTCCAGACCATTCTATTTATAGAGTCAAAGTCAAGGGGAAACTTGTCTTGTGGTGTTTGCTTCTTCTAGAACTGATGCCTCCATAGTCTCCCTTCTTTTGTTCACCATCTAGAACCTTCAAGCGACTGTTACTGTTTGTTAATTTGTAGATTTTTTGGTTAAAATTTCAAAGTGTTTATCTGAGGGAGGTCCGGCCTGGTAGGAGTTTATTATTCCACTTCAGAAGTGAAATTTCTATTAGATTTAACTAATAGACATGCATTTACTGCTCACACAAAGTCTTAAGCAGTGATTCATAATAAGCACTCATCCAAGATCACTCAATGTCCCTGTTCTTTCCTTCTTGAAGCTGTGCGCACTTTGGGAGCAACAGGGAGAAAAGAATATGGAATATCTTACTTTGGAAGTTTCCATGGCCAGGCGGGGAGCAGTCCCCCTATTTCCACGCACACTCCATTGAACAGAAGTCGGCTGCATGGCCACATCTCATTTCAAGGGTGCTTGAGAAAGGCAGTCTCACTCTGCCCAGGTAAAAAGGAAATGAATTTTATAATCAACTACCAGTCGCTGATGCATGAATTTTAATTTTTATGTTTTTAGCAGAATTACCTCAAATTACATCTTCAGAAGAAATTTTAATATCTCCAAAATATCTTTCTTCAATATTCATTAAGAATTCTTTGAACTGAAAATAATACCTTCTCATCACCTTCATCTCATAACATTTTCTGAAATATGCTCCCACAGAAATACTATTTACATTGGGACATGATTGCATACATATCTGTGAGTTCATTTGAAAACATTATTGTCCAATAGTCAATATTGCAGAAAAGCTCTTTATGATCATTAACTCAGGAAAAGAAGAGTAATGAAGTCGATTCAGCCAAATGACTGTCATGGTACCCTTTGCTTTGCATATTTCATTCTTAAATATATGAGGTCATGACTTACTTTTATTGATGATAGACAAGAAAGAAATCTTTCATTGACTGACTTTTATGAATATGAAGGCATTTACATAGCAAGTAAGATGGACTAGCAAGCCAGAACTAACTTCCTGTGAGTCAATAGGACAAGTCTCCTATTGGCATACACAGATGGATAGGAAAAGATAAGGGTAAGAAAACTCATGCTGATACCCATCTTTTAGGAAATGTAGTGACAGAACTCTACACTTCAGCAGCTTCATTTCAGAAGCACTCAGGTGTTTTTTGGGTAATCCACACAGTGGATTGTTTCCTGTAATACTCTTCCGCTCTCATCTTCTAAAATTGGAGTGTTTTTATTTCTATTCAGAGAAATGGAGAGTGAGTGTTGCTCCTACATCTTTATACCTCCAGCACCCTTAAATCAGTCTGAGTTGTGCAGCAGGTGAGTTGGGGTCAACGAGACTGTCATTTTCTCTCAAGAAAGGAAGAAACGGTACTTGCCTTAGTCATGGCTCTGCTTTCTTTGCAGTAGTTTGCTACCACTGTGTGCATAGTGGTGAGTGGTAATTGTTGTACATCACCCCGCCTTTTGGCTTCTTTGTTCCTACACTATGATCTCACAATTTGTTTCCAGAAGAAATGGCTCTTGTAAAGCTGAGGAAGAAAAAAAAGTGAGTCTCTAGGGATTTTATCTGGTGTTTTGGACATGAAAAATAGGGCTTTTTAGAAATTTCCAAGATATAAAGCCAGTTGTGACTACATATTATCCAAGACTAGGTGGTGCATGGATCACATTTCTAATCAAGTTAGGATGCAGGGTAATGTCTAAGCAGAAGGCAAGGAGAGAGATGATGATGACATGCTTCCTTGTCACCCTTTTCCACAAACTACTCAGTTTCTTGCTTGCTGAGCCCTAGGCACCTTTTCTTAAGCTCTCATAGATCCAAGCTCTATGCACATTGTCACACTGTGATTTGATGTATCATGGGGTAACTCTCAGGAAGCCCATCTTAGCTATTTTGTCAGGTAGTTGTGGGGAGCCCCAAAACAAACGCCTGAACTACTATTTCATCTACACCTCCACCAAGGGGCATGTCTTCTTGAAGGAAAATATGGGACAGAATTTTCCTGAGATACCTGATTGACTGTACAGAGCTGACAATCAGATATGAGCCCAACAAAGCACAATATTTATTTCTAAAGGAGTCAGGGACATGGCAGTATAAAATGATCAGGTAGATGTTTATTTGCATACCCAAGGTTCTTGCTGAAAAGCTACATGTTTCTTGGTAAAGAAGATATTACCAGTCACAGGTGAGCCTGTGAAAAGTACTTGGAGATATTTCTATTTCTTTTTGGGCAATAGAATCAAAATACTTGCCAGATAGCCGAAAATGGTATTCATTATTTCCCACATTGTTATCCATTGTACTTGTGATTACTCATTGTGCTTTTTCATACTTCCTGACTATATATTAGAGGTGTGCTATTTTTAAAAAGATATATTTTAATTGCCATAATTATATTCATATCCTCATACTGTATATTAAGATCAGACTCTGGAGTAATGCCTAGAGTCTTGTATATAACACAACTTTCCAAGGTTTTTTTTTATTGTCTTTCAGTGATATAAGAATATTTGCAGACTCTTGGCAATTTTTATAAATCTGATGTACTCATATTATTATATGACTGACATTGAATCAACCACAGAAGACAGGTATTGGAAATTAGTTTCCAATTTTCATTTTCTTTTCTTATGACATTTTCATTTCTTAAAAGATTCTCTTTGTAAAATGAAAAGACTTTTTGTTATGCTTAATGTGTATTTTGTTAAAAGAACTATTAGGAGAGAAGATAGTAAAATTACTTTTCTTTCCAGTTTTATATTTGAGATTGTAATTTCTTGTACAAAGAAAGATAAATTAATTGTTCCATTTCCAACCATGGGAGGTTGGATGCTTCACCCTCATCCTAACAGAATATCAGGAAGATAATACATCGATAGCACTATATTTTAAACTTTTGCTATTCTATTAAAGAGAGATTTTTACTTAGGAACTATCTGTTTGAAGACAATGAATAAAACTTTGTTTACAGGTTTTTTTTTATAAGAGGATTTTTGCATCTTGGAAGTTGAGAAAAAAGAACTGTGGGTCTAAGAAAGTATGCAAAAGACACAAAAAATGAACAAATATATTCCTATACACATATCTTTTAGTTGTTTCTCAAAACCACTCATCTGTGTTGGGGTAGAGATACAGAGGTCTTTTTACTATGCTTTCACCAAGGACTGAGTGCATAAAAATTTACAGGTTCTTATGAATTGGTCATTCCTTTATTTCTAACCCACTTTACACTCTAAAATACCTGAGTCTTCTCTATGCTCTGACCAGGAAGTCTAATATTCAGGTATGGCCCAAGTTGTGGTCATTAGATATGTTCCACAAGTACTGACAGTGTTGCTTCCTGTCCCATGGTTTGTGCTTTGGCATTAGTTGTAGTCCTATGCATGGATACAAAGGGCACAGGAAATCATAATGGAAATAGTGTTTTTTTATGGATGGCATATTTAAGAGACACTGTGAAATTTATCTTTTTGTTCTTTATTTCTATTTTGTTTAAATTGTGCCTATACTATCATGCTTGAGCTAATAGATGATGTGAAGCCAAATCTCTAGACAGTACGTAAAGTACATATAGGATCATATAGATGGATGCGTGCATAGATAGGTGATAGATAATACACATATAGAGAAAGTGTTATCAAGTGCCAAGAGCTGCAAGTTTTAGCAGACTAGAACATATCCTGCCCAATATTCCACTAGTGTGAGAATTAGGGTATTTGGGGCATTTCTTTCTGAAACTCAGAATAAAATTTCCCAAGGAAATGTGTTATAAACAATATGGTCTACAAGAAAGAATTCAAGATTTGGACTGAAATTCTTTGTTTCATCCTGTTTGACATTGATTTGATAAATCAATTTGATTTAATCATTCCACTTGTCTA
Source organism: Callospermophilus lateralis (assembly GCF_048772815.1). Lineage (NCBI taxonomy): Eukaryota > Metazoa > Chordata > Mammalia > Rodentia > Sciuridae > Callospermophilus > Callospermophilus lateralis. Next base: position 93,372,263 of record NC_135316.1, on the reverse strand, counting down.
ACATAGTGATCATCAACACCCCAGGAGATGCCCAAGGAATCATGTAGGTAAATTTATAGCTGACATAAAATTTAAGATGTGATTATCACTTTTTAGTTACTGTATGTGTGGTTTAATTTAAATATTTCTATAGTACCATTTCTGAACATTTGACAACAAAAAGTAAATTAAATGATGTAAATAATAATGTTGATTCATGTTAGATTGCTTAGAAACTTATAAATTAAATAACATTAACTGTTGCTATTTTTAACCCCATTAATAGTTCTCTGAAATCAGTGTCCATTTTCCTATTCCTGCTCTCATTATTCTAACTACACATCATTGATGCTGAAAACAAATGATAATGTAAAAAGCAGACATGTATGCAAAGAAACATATTGTCTAGAGATAAAATTCAGTGTTTCCAAATATTATTTAAAAATAAAATATCAGTAAGGAAAGTTTTTTATATTATTTATTTATTTATTTATTATCCTGTGGATTGAACCCAGAGACAATTCACCACTGAGCTACATTCTCATGCCTTTTTATTTTATTTTATTTTGGGACAGGATGTTGCTAAGTTTCTGAGGCTGGCCTTAAACTTGTAATCCTCCTGCTTTAGCCTCCAGAGTTGTTGGGATTAAAGGTGTGCACCAGCATGTCCAGCAAAAGGGTTGATTTTTGGGCAAGTGAAATTTGAATTATTAGATAATAATTTGAAACAAATATTGAACAATTAAAAAAATAGTTCTAAAAGAACCAGCAGAAAATGTAAGGATTATTTAACTTTGCAGTAGAAATGGCATTTCTAAGGATGCCACTGAAATTAAAGGGTTATGAAAAGTGTTGATAAGATTTGACTGTATAGCTGGGTGTTGTGGTGGATGCCTGTAATCCCAGTGAATAGGAGGGCTGAGACAGGAGGATTATGAGTTCAAAGCCAGCCTCAGCAACTTGGCGAGGCACTTAGCAACTCAGCAAGACTCTGTCTCTAAATAAAATACAAAAACTGACTGGGATGTATGGTCCAGAAGTTAAGCACTTCTGGTTTCAATCCCAGGTACCAAAAAAAAAAAAAAAAAAAGAATTTGAGTACGTAAGAAGTGAATTTTATTATATTTTATAAAAAAATTAATTATATAATATTATCTGTACATTATTATATATATTAAATTAATCATAGAATTAAAATCCAAATCATAAAGTTCCAAAAATTTTCATGATTCATTATAAACAATGAGTTATTAGTCTTAATATTTATTAATAACCTTAAGGCCAAGAAAAAGATCTCTTTACAACTGAAAATTTGTTAAAGAACATTTTATTCATGAGCTTAGGTATAGTATCAAAGAATCCTAAAATCCTATGTCTTACCACCACAACTTACAATTGAGCTGCAGGTCCCTGTGGGATAGACTTGTCTCTTCTTTGTCAGGTCCTTTCAGGACTCAGAATGAAGAAACAGCTCTCACTGGGGATGTGATGTTTGTGTCACAGAGAGTTAGTAGAAGCATGTTATGGTTCTTTAAAAAAGCTTCTGCTTACATACGGAAGACATGATTTCTGTTCCTGTAATGAGGGATAAACCAGTCCTAATACCCAAATGGTAAAGGTGCCTACAGCTCTGCAGGCATGTGCCCTGAAAAATTATATGGCAATGGGTTAAATAATCCTCATGGGAAAAAAAAGGAGCAAATATTTGGGACCAATAAAATATTTTTAGTACCAAGATACAGACAATTTTCAAAAGTACAAGTAAGCAATATCTAGCACCTTATGTATGTTTATCCTAAGTAGTAAAAAATGCAAATTAATAATGTAATCAGAGAAAAATAAAATGTTTAAAATTCTCTGATAATTTGACCTTTAAAATCAAGAAATTTATTGCCAGCATTCCTTTGATTAGAAATTAAATGTATTAGACAATAAATTCCAAAACATCACTAAAGGGAACATTTATCAAAGAATAACAAGGGAATTGTTGAACACATTCAGTGGAGTGAAATAGTATAATGCCATTAAAAATCAGAATCTGAAATTCTCTTTGTGATGTCAGTAACATCATTTGAGATTTTTCAGTACAATTGGTGATGTAACATGTCTGAGTTAGTCAACACCATTACCCATGGTTGCTTCTGGTTATTTGACTAGCAGGTAAATTCTTATGTGAACCTGTTTGCCATTTTCTAGTTATTTTATAAATTAACAGACATCACATGTAATTAAACACTTTAAAATTGTGTCTAATGCAAGCACATTGATTTTAGTAGACACTGCCTTCACAGGATCTAACATCTTGTCTCTGTGTTCAAAACTAAAGGAAAAACAAGTTAGACACAGTTATCAAAGCTGGCTGCTCTCAGTAACCCCTTGCCTAGCTTTGTCAAGTGAAACGTTTTTAGACATTTCAGACACACACACACTGTGCACCATTCACTTGCTCTCTGTCAGAGCCTTCTGTGTCCTATAATTTTAAACTCTAAAAATACTCGGTGGTGAAATATTGATTTCCTCTCTAATTTCTGCTCAGACCTCAGTTGGATGCCTAGTAAGGATTCCATTCTGAGATCAGTACTTGACCCCACACTTTGTTCTTTAGTAAAGAAACACATTGTATCTCTATTCTTTCACCTCAGGTAGTCTATGTCTTTTTTTTTCTTCTTTTTCTTAGCTTTTGTATCATTATGGTGCATCAAAGGAAGATCGTTATTTTACTTTAAAATCAGCTAATAAGAAAATATCCAAAGTGTTTACAGGTTTTCTAAGAAGGCATACTAACAAGAAGACAGGAACAATATATATTATTATTTTATTCTGAAGTAAATTGCCATGGGCTAAGCTAAGCAATATTTATAAACGTGTAAACTTTCATTTATTGTAATGTGTTAATTATCATCTCCACAAAGCAGGAAAACTTATTTTCTCATTTTTAAAAATGAATTCATAGTAGCATATAGAAGTTACATCATAGGAAAGACTATACAGATAAAAGAACAAACATATGCATATGGAAGAATTTAGTATATAATTTTTAAAATTCATTTATTTTTAACCCATTTAAACGTCCATTTTCTGGATAAATATTTATTAAATATCTATTGTAAAATCTAGGCAATGTTCTATATTATATTATTATGAAATTGAACAGGGCAAATGCTTTGCATTTATTCAGTTTATATGATCATATAAGATCGATAGTATGTATATATACTATCTGTCTCTCTCTATATATATATTTATATACATAGATATATATATTTTTCAGTGCTAGGGTAAAACCCAGGGCTTTATGCATGTGTTCTACCACTGAACCATACCCCAAGTCCCAAGCTTATATTTTAATGAAAAGAGATAAGATCAATCCAGTACTTTCAATCAATGAAAATAAATGTTCATTGAATAAAAAATAATGGGCCAATTTGGTTAAACCAAACCAATGTCAATGGGGTAGGGATGTACTTTGTAGGAGCCCTGGAGGGTCCTATGACTTTGTGTGACAACATTTAAGGTACAATAAGTTCTTGATGGACTAAAATTATTAAAATGTGTATAGAATCTCTGTTCCATGCCATTTGACTAGAGATCAGATTACACAGAGAAAAATCCCAATTTTCTATGAAAGACTTTTCAATAGCACAAACTCTATTTTTGAATCCTAAGAAAAGGTTCAAAGCTCTCTACAGTCTCATGGCAGGAGAAGGAGAGCCCCACACCAACTATAGACTGCCTGCTTGGGTTAGTACCCTGTGGACACGGTTCTTGGTCCTCATTGATTTTTTTTTTTTTTTGCGTCTCACAGTTAAATCTTGGTAATCAATAAAATGACCAAATCCATCCCACTCCTGCTAGTGACACACAGAGACTTCTTCTATGTCAATACATTTCTCTGGAGCCTGAATACTACTTGATTCCAAATTTTCTAATTGAAGTTTCCATGGTTTCATCTTTGTTCTGTGTTAATATGAAAGGGTATTAGAGATGAATTAAACTTAATTTTAACACATATATTAACTTTAACACGTGTAAGTTGATGATGTGTTTCTCATGGAGGTTTAGAGGAAGTTTGAGGAAGCTGAAGTTTTAATAGGTATGTTGCACATAAAATTCATTACAAATAAAATTTTGCCTTATGTGAGAATAGTGAATTCCCAATTTAAAAAAATAATTAAATTTGAAATTATGTCAATTTACTTTAAGTAATATTTTAACTTCATATATATATATATATATATATATATATATATATATATATCTTAAGTAAGACTGAAAATGATTTTAGATGGAAAATTATAAGTTTTTAAGAACTTTGTAAATAATATTACAAAATATTAAAGTGATGAATATAATTTTAAAGTAGTATAAAAAGTCCACTCAGCTAGAATTTCAAAGAGATAGAAGTATATGGAAATAATTGAAATTGAATATAAGATGCAAACAAAAAAGGGGAAATATCCCAAACAGTATGATGTCTAACTTTTATTTCTAAGTGACAGAGAAAAGAATGAAATAAACACATTATCAACATTGTGAAATAGAGGAAGGCTAAAACTCATTGTTTTCTAAAATAAATGTTCTGTAGTTTTGAAATATATATTTATGCTCCTTTTTCATAAGAGAGATTATTATGATAATTTTTCTTTTTAACAATTGTAGTGAACCATTTGACACAGTTACCCCACTCTTCGGCACATACCACAAGGACTCATACTACAGTGACACAGCAAAATCAGTGCTTATAGCAGCTCAATTCACAATGGCTAAGCTATTGAACCAGCCTAGGTGCCTTTCAACAGATGAATGGATAAAAAAATGTGGTATATATATTCACAATGGAATATTACTGAGGCATAAAAAGGAAAGACTTTATGACTTTGCCAGTAAATGGACCTCAGCAACTTAGTGAGGCTCTAAGCAACTCAGCAAGACTCTGTGTCTGAATAAAATACAAATAATAATAATAATAATAGGCTGGGGATGTGGCTCAGTGGTTAAGCACCTCTGGGTTCAATCCCATTACCAATAAATAAATAAAATTAAATTAAAAAGATCACTAGAGTAGATAAAGGGAATGGAGGGATGGAAAAAGTGAAGAATGGTATAATGAATCTGACTGAACTTACTGAACTTTTATATGGATATGCATGTATATAGCACAGTGAATCCCAATATCAAGTATATCCACAAGATACTAATTTTTAAAAACTATAAATGACTTACAGAAAAATCAGAAGAATAGTGGGAGAGGAGCAAGGGAAAGAAGAAGGAGGGAGAGGGAAGTGTTAGGGACTGAATTAGGTCAAATTATGTTCCATGCTTTTATGATTACATCAAAATGTATCCTAATGTTGCATATAACTAAAAAGAATTAATCTTTTTTCTATATAACATATTAAATTATTTTTTTCATTTATTCTAATTAGTTACACATGATAGTAGAATACATTTATGCTCTTTGATGTATCATACATAAATGGGGTATGATTTCTCATTTTTCTGATTAGTGCCTAATCACATTGGTCATGCAGTCATGTGTACATACGGTAATAATGTCTCATTTTACTATCCTTCCTATCCTCATATTCCCTCCCCTCCCTTCCCTCTCCTCTACCTAATCTAAAGTAACTATATTCTTCCCTATCTCACCCCTTCTTTATTGTGAATTAGCATCTGCATATCAGAGAAAACATTTAGCCTTTGGTTTTGGGGGATTGGCTTATTTCACTTAGCATGATATTCTCCAACTCCATCTATTTTCCAGCAAATGCCATAGTTTTATTCTTCTTTAAAACTGAGTAATATTCCACAGAATATACACACCACATTTTCTTTACCTGCTCATCTTTTTAGTGGCACCTAGGTTGGTTCTACCATTTAGCTATTGTGAATTGAGCTGCTATAAACATTGACATGATGCCTCGCTGTAGTATCCTGATATAAGTCCTTTGGGTGTAAACGAAGGAGTGGGATAGCTGGATCAAATGTTTGTTCCATTTCAAGTTTTCTGAGAAATCTCCATACAACTTTTCATAGTGGTTGCAGCAATTTCCAGTTCCACCAGAAATGTATGAGTATACCTTTTCCCCAACATCCTCACCAACATTTATTGTTGTCTGTATTCTTGATGATTGCCATTCTGACTGAAGTGAGATGAAATCTCTAATTGATAGAGATGTTGAACATTTTTTCATATATTTGTTGATATATTGTATTTCTTCTTCTGTGAAGTATCTGTTCGGGTCCTTATCCCACTTATTGATTGAGTTATTTTGTTTTTTGGTTATAAGTATTTAGAGTTCTTTATATATTCTAGTGATTAATGCTTTTATCTGAGGTCATGTGGTAAAGATTTTTCTCCCAATCTGTAAGTTCTCTCTTCACATTATTTTTTATTTCTTTTGCTGAGAAGAAGCTTTTCAGTTTGACTCCATCCTGTTTATTGATTCTTGATTTTACTTCTTGTGCTTTAGGGGTCTTGTTAAGTAAGCCAGGTCCTAGGTCAGCATGGTACAAATTTGGTCTTACTTTTTCTTCTAGTAGGCTCAGGGTCTCTGTTCTAGTGCCTAAGTCTCTGATTCACTTTGAGTTGAGTTTCATGTAGAGTTTATAGATAGAGGATTAATTTTATTTTGTTACATGTGGCTTTCCATTTTTCCCAGCAGCATATGTTGAGTAGGCTATCTTTTCTCCAGTGAATGTGTTGACACCTTTCTAGTACGAGATAACTGTATTTGTGTGGGTTTGTCTCTGTGTCTTCTATTCTATGTCACTAGTCTATGTGTCTGTTTTGGTGCCAATATCATCTTGTTTTTGTTACTATAGCTCTTTAGTAGAGTTTAAGGTTTGGTATCGTGATGCCTCCTGCTTTGCTAACGATTGCCTTGGCTATTCTGGGTCTCTTATTTTGCCAAGTGAATTTCACAATTGCTTTTTCTATTTCTATGAAGAATGTAGGGATACAAATAGGCAAAGAAAACTCAAAATATCACTATTTGCTGATGACATGATTCTATATTTAGAAGATCCAAAATATTCCATCAGAAAACTTTTAGAACTAGTAAATGAATTCAGCAAAGAAGCAGGATATAAAATCAACACCCATAAACCAAACGTTTTCCTATACAACCATGATGAATCCACTGAAAGAGAAATTAGGAAAACTACCCCATTCACAATAGCCTCAAAAAAAAAGTACTTGGGAATCAATCTAACAAAATTGATAAAAGACCTCTAAAATGAAAACTACAGAACACTAAAAAAAGAAAGATCTTAGAAGATAGAAAGATCTCCCATGCTCCTGAATAGGCAGAATTAATATTGTCAAAATGACCATACTACCAAAAGTGTTATACAGATTTAATGGAGTTCCTAATAAAAACTCAATGACATTATTCATAGAAATAGAAAAAGCAATGAATAATTAATTTTTTTCAAAAAATGTGAAAAAATTATTTTTTCCCCAATGTTCAATTTTCACATAAAAGCCAGAATATTAGTAAAATGTGACATGTTGTATTTGTAGAGTAACATTTTATATGCGTGTGTGTGTGTGTGTGTGTGTATATATACATATATATTAATTTTTCAGTATAATTTATGTAATGAAACCTTGTACAGCATGGTAATCTTTTCACCCCAATGTAGTGTTTTTGACAGGCACTTATTTACACAGTCACATCTATATAAAATTACATAACATTTACTTCTTTAAAGGTAATATTCTGATGAAAGAGGGCACCCTTTGTGAGCACCCTTTGATTTGTTTAAAGGAAAGCAGACTTTCCTTCTCATACTAATGAAGAAGGAAACTCAGAGCTTAAAATGTTGGAAATTCAAACTTGGCAGCTTGAAAAGATAAATGAAATCCAATTTTCCTGCTTGAGTCACTGTTCAGCTTCCTGCTTGGGGTGAGATGGGCCTTGAAGGCATCACCTCTTACGGATTCCCTGTCTTTTTTGTAGATGCTTCTATATATACTATAAAGATTTACCATAGCATCGATGCATTACGGGGTGTAGTATGCTTTGCATGTGCTGTAAATGCCATGAAATTTTATCCAAAATTGAAAAAGAAATGAATTTAGAAATAAATTAAGTACATGAATGATTTTAGAAATTCTTGAAGTTAATAATAGTACAGTTCTATTGGGAATGTTACAAAATTGAAAACCCTAAATATAACTTCTTGAGAAATTGCTCAGAAATCTGACTTTTAAAAATTGTCAGATACAGAGAATCAGAATGGGAATCACATGATAGTAGATCCAGCAAACGAATTCTGTGATTTTTTTTTTCTTCTGGATTGAATATCATGAAGGTTGGAGTTTACATTTTCTGTGTAAGTGTATTCAGTTAATTAATGATGCCCACACACCAAGTTAATGTCTTAAATTTATGTTTAGCATTGAATTCAACATATTAGATCTTTTGTTACAACTTACTAATAATAGTCTATATTAATTGAATACAAGCATACCATGTGTAAGGCATTGACAGAAATAAATAGCTGAAACGTATACATGATGTGTTATCAAGGAATTCTACTCTAGTAGAAGGTAGAAGGCAGATATTTAAGAAAAGAAATAGAACATTTCACATATTAAGTTACAGACCACCAGTGAGTGATAAAATCATGCTAAGGCATTCAGAAAGCATCATATTCCAGAGGACTTTTAAAGGAGGTCATGAAAGTAATTATATTTGAACTGTCTATCTTTTTAAGAATGCATTTGAACAGACACAAATTAGTACCAAAAGTTTTCCATGAAAGAGTACTATGATTAGTAAAGATGTAGATAGGAAAACAATTAAGTTAATTGGGTAGGTTAAATATGACATTTAATAGTTATGGAAAAATTACTAAGGGAGGTTGGGACTTTGTAATGGGCACTAAGATCTGTGCCAAGAAAGTAGATTGTAATAATCATAGGTATCAAAAGGCTTCTTTTGTAATCATCAAGGGTCTTGTATGATTGAATCCCTGCTCTAATAGTTCTAGAAAGATTGCAGAGGGTTGCAATTAAGAGAAAAGGCCACACAAACATCACATATCAAGGTAAGGGAAATGGGGTAATGGATTAGATTCATTTGATTAAAAATAGTAGAATTCAGTGGTTTGTTAGAATCTGCAGGTTTGTGAACAACACAAAGAAAAATAATATCTCCATGAATAATTTTATGCAGGTCTTGAGAGGAAATCGAAATGGGCAAAAGAAATAGAAATTACCACATGTTGCCTCTGGGGGAAAGGAATTTTGGTGCTTCTTGCCAAAGACTGAAGCCCAAGAAAGTGGCCAGGATTTTTATGGCAATGATCCAAGATGAGAAGGATCACATGGCAAAGCCCACAATTAGGTGTAGAAATCTAGTAAAAGACACAGGAACAACTTCTCAAATAATTAAAGGGAACCCCGCCCCCTTAAAAGCCCTTCACACACAATTCTGTATGAGTAAATTCAATGAAATTTAAAAAGTAAAGTTGATAGCTACATATGATATAACAGAATCAGGAACAAGAATAAGACGTGATCATCAGCCATCCTAATGTGCAGTCATGAGGTACCTGATTAATTACAAGAATGCAGGCTTCACTAGATCCCTATCTTGCACTCTGCACAGAAGGTATCTCAAAAATGTATCAATGACCTAGAATTAAACCAGAAACTTCACAACTGCTAGAATAAAATGAAGGGCCAACACCCCCAACATATAGCTGCAGGCAACAACTTACTCAATAGGACTCTTAAAGCTTAGGAAATAATACCAAGAATTAATAAATGAGATGGCATCAAATTAAAAATACCCTGAACAGCAAAGAAAATGATTAAGAACATGAAGAGAGAGACTAGAGTCGGAAGCTTCTTTTCCAACAGATTAATATACAGAATATATAAAGAACTCAAAAACTTAACAACTGAAAAACAACCAATAAATCAATAATCCAGTCCCCAAAAGTCAGAGTTTAAATGTTTTCTCTGATATGAGGAAGATAATCCAAAATAAGGTGAGTGGGATAAAAGAAAGAACAGAAGAAAGATCAGTGGGGTAGACAAAGAGGAATGAAGAGAGGGGGGAAGAGATGGTATAGGGAGAGACAGTGGAATGAATCATAAGACACTAATTTAAAAAAAACTAGGATAACAGAAAGATCAGCAGAAGAGAGGAAAGGAAATGGGAGGAGGAAAGAGAGGAGGGAAAGAGGAAGTAGTGGGGACTGAATTAGAAAATATTATACTCCATGCTTTTATAATTTTGTCAAAATGAATCTTCTTGTTATATCAAACTAAAGAGAATCAATAAAAAATAATGGATAAATGAACTAAACAAACACTTCTCAAAAGAAGAAATTCAAATGGCTCAAATATTATATAAAAAAACTGTTTAATATCTTTAGCAGAGAAATGCAAATAATATACAATAATAAATGCTGGAGATGATGTGGTGAAAGGAACTCTTATACACCATTAGCAGGATTGTAAATTATATAATCACTATGGTAGTCAGTATGGTGGTTCCTCAAACAACTAGGAATGGAACCGCTATATTATCCAGCTATACCACTGTGTGGTATTTATCCTAAGGAATTAAAGTCAGCATACTATAGTGATAACAGCACAATTCGTAATAGCCAAACTATGGGAAAAGCCTAGGTGTTCATCAACAGATGAGTGGATTAAAAAAATGTGATATATATATATATGTGTGTGTGTGTGAAGTTTCGTTCAGCCATCAAGAAAAATGAAATTATGTCATTTTCAGGAAAATGGATTAAACATGAGAACATAATGGAAACATCATGTTAATCGAAATAAGCAAATTTTAGAAAGTCCTATATTTTATCTCATATGTGAAAGCTGGAATCTCATGATATTGGGGAAAACCAATAGAGTAGAGGAAGCAGAGCAGGGTCTAGATGCCAATGGGAGGTACTAGGGAATAAAACTGATCAAATGATGTTTTGTGCATATATGAATGTGTAACAACAAACCCTACTAATATACACAAATTATGACTCTCCAATAAATTGTATTAAAAAGAGGGCCTGTTTCAAAAGTAAAAAATTAGGAGAGTAACTGTATAATTTGGGTAAAACCAATTATCAATTTTGATGTTCATCCTTTCAATCATTCACAAAATATTTGTGGAAACTACAATGATTAACAGGTTTTGGGGGCATATAGCAATGAGCATAACAAATTCCTTTCCTCATAATTTTTACATTCTAGGGAAGCAGTTAATAAAACAAATATGTATTAAAGTGATGTTAAATTAATGAAGATCAATACGGAAGGAGATGGCTGGGTAATTGTTTTAGTCACCTTTTTTTTTGCTGTTGTGACTAAAAAACCTGACCAGCACAATTGTTGAGGAGAAAAAGTTTATTTGGGGCTCATGGTTTCATAGGTCTTAATCCATAGACAGTAGACTCCATTACCCGGGGCTGAAAGTGAGGCTGAACATCATGGCATAAGAGTGTGGCAGAGGGAAACAGTTCACATGATGATCAGAAAGTAGACACTCCACTTGGCACATACAAAATATATACCCCATAGTCATACCTGCTAATGCCCACCTCCTCCAGTTACACCCTACCCACCTTCAGTTACCACTCAGTTAATCCCCTTCAAGAATTAATTCATTAATTGGGTTAAGGCTCTTATAACCCTATCATTTCTCCTCTAAACCTTCTTGCATTGTCTCACACATAAGCTTTTAGGGGACATCTCACATCCAAACCATAACAATGATTCATAGTTTGTCAACTTAAAAGAAGATGGTTTTCTTCATTCATGAATCAGTGTTCCATTCTGAGATATTTTCATTCGTGATTATAGACTTTACGGTTTAAGAAAATGGCAAAATGTTTTCAAAGAACTGAGAGAGTTACTTTCTGATTTTACTCTGTCTATAGAACACACTTCTTAGAAAATAGGGGATTCAATTCATGTCTTATGCAAGCAGTGCTTTCTGCAAAAATGTCACAGTATTTCAGATCATGTAAACAAAGAAGAAATAAAACTTGGGAGATATAGTGGCAATTCTAAGATGTCTTTCTCCCTGTGTTCATCTTGGAAGATCATATTGTTTTACTTTAAGAAATTGTTGCCTTATATTTGTTAAATGCCATATTAACCATATGTGTGTGAAAACTACAGATGTAGCTTGAGCATATTCACCTAATTTCATAAAAAAACCCACTAATATGAAACCTGTGATAATGCATGGGGAGATACATAGCCTTCAGCATGTACATATAAGAAACGCCTAGGCAAGTTTTCATTTAACTAAACACTTTTGCAAGGTCACGTCATGTAAGGAAATCAGGCGGTAAGCAGGGCAGAAATCAATGCTGCACATCGAGGAAAAGGCTTTTCACTACCTCTATCACCCTGGCACTGTTTTCTTAAAATGAAAATATCTATAAACATAGGAAATTTTACTCTTGGTCAAACACACAGTAATTAAAATGCCTTATGCGTCTGTTTAGTGAGGATATGTGATGATATTCTGCCTTTATTTCAAACCATCTTTGGTATTAAATGTTGTCTTACCTCAAAAGTAATATAGCACAATGACTTTTATTATGGATGGTAATTTATGAAAAATGTAGCCAATGGAATTGATGTCAAACTTTTATCCACAAGCTCTATTTACTTTCATATTGCTCACTATTTACCAAGGTTTGTTACAGCACTAGTCACTATCTCAGCTGGCATTCTGCCTGTTTATATTTTTTAAAGTGGCTGTGTTTTTTATTCTCATAAAACAGTAGAGCTAATTACAGCTGCTCGCTCTTCTATTTCAACCCTCGATGCTCCTGGTTTTTTTCTAGGCTTGCTTTTACTCACAGTCATAATATTTTTTTTTCTATTTTGTCTCTGATCCTCTTTTATATATAGCCAGAGAGCAGCATCCTATGGCACAAAGAATTAAAAGGCTTTTAGAACTAATTTTCATTTTCTGTTCAATGCCCATGGCATTCTGAGTGTGTGATGTGCTATCATCAGGTTTTGATTATGCAATTGAAATGCAAAAAGGTTAAAAGCTCAGCTTTATTGGCCTTATCAACAGTTTGCACTCTCCCAAAAGCTCTGTTTGAACAAATATGTACTTGATCACTTTTGGCCAAGAATGTCACATATTTTAAGAAAATGAAGCTCATAGATGATGCTTACAGAGGAATTGATGCTTTGAAATTTTATACTATATGTTCATGTCTATTTTACTAAGTTATTTTTATTAAGAATTGTCTTACTTGAATCTGTTGAAACTTTGAGAAAAGTACTTAAATGTACCTTATCTCTTTATTTACTGGCAAAAAAAAAAAAAACAGAGAGGATGGATATGAGAACAGCATTACAGAAAGAAATACAGTGAGAACTCAAGTCTTACATCCTCAAGTCTTCTACTCGAATTGAGTGGTTCTGAATTAACTACTGAATTAATTCAGTAATCCAGCCCTGGATTATTGTGAACCAAACACTCTATCTTGCCTCAGGAAGGACCAGTGAATTTTTGTGTGTGTATGTGTAAGTGTGTGGGTGTACATGATTCTAGACAAGTCAAGATAAGACTGCAATAAACATGCAGAAGCAGTGAACTTCAACTAGATATTACCAGTGCTGAGACTGCATCACTGAAACCAGTCTTGAATACTAAATGAGCTGTAACAGAGAAAATATGACTTGCTGTATATTCTCTCCCTCCACTGATTTAGATATGGGAAATGGCTTATGGAAGCTAACATAAGGGAAAGGCTTGACTGTAAGAGATCAAGGAATCATTTTATTTCTTTTTTTATTTTTTAGGTTTTGATATTCACATTTAAAACGATTTTCCACTTAATTCAGGAATAGGAGCATAAATGTAGAATTACAGGATATATAAGACATCATGCCCAACCTTAGATCTTAAGAGAACGTATGTGACATAGGCATTGGATAGATTAAGCACCCAGGGAAAGGACAGTGATCAAGTTAACATCCCATGAAATATGAATGTAAATCGCTGTATTAGTTTAGCAATGCTGACCTCACCACATTACATTCTGCTCATGAAAATGAGATCTGAATGTGACAATGTACTAGCACCAAAGAAACCTGAGGGAGAAAATGAACTTCAGATTCCTTACAGAATCAGAGATCAAAAGATCTGTTCCATTAAACTTTAAACCAGAGAAATTCATCTGCCTGCCCCAGTGCCTAGTGTCAATCAATGACTCAGCTTTAGGTGGATTATGGTTAAGCCTGAATGGTCATGCAGGAGAGAGTTTCAGACAACCAGTCTCCAAAGAGATTGCTATTCTAAGACTCAACATGAAAGAGAAATATGCTTAGGTTTTAGTGTGTAGCAAAGAAATCTTACTCACCTTTAAAGATATAGAGAATTGTGTGCCATTTCTCTCTCTCTGTCTCATGCTCACAGGGCATCCATTAGGAGTGCAACACGGATGGCTATTTTGTCTCATGTATTTCATTGTAAGGATTTGGGGCTGTTCGTTCTTTTTTTTTACTTTCTGAATATAATTTAAACAAAGATTTGCACTGGCTATAATATTAAGCAAATGGTAAGAACCTAAAGTCTAATTGTGTCTCTAGCTTATATAATTATAGCCAGATTATTAAAGAATTTCAACTCATTGGTATATAAAGAGAAAATGGTTTTTGTCCCACTAACTTTTCCCTATCCATTCCTCATTGAATCTCCTCCTTCTCTCTTAATTACTTTGCAACTACTTAGTTAAGTCTTCTACCTTTTTAGTTATATCACATATGAGAAAGTCTTATTTTTGTTATTAAGACTCTGTTCAATTTATTGTGAAAATTCAATACTCCAATAGGTTAAGTTTTATGGTTTACTCTTTAAAATGCAGGACTAGTAAATCAGATGGAGAGTCATACATTTTTAATGGCTTCACTTGAGGAATTGGTCACGTGGTACAAGTCAAAATATATAAATACAGATTGAATTAAAAATATTTTAACATGAAGCTAAAAACAAAATCAAGCCCATATATTCTATTGGTCAGTTACAATTTAATTTTCACTTATCTATCAAAGGAGAACTTTATCTAGAAGCTATATTGAGTAAAGCATTTTTCATGAAGAGAAATTGCAAAAACTTTGACTCTTCTAGCTGTAAATACATATTAAGTATTTGAAATATGTATAAAATTTCTTTATTTAAGCCGAACGTAGAGAGAGTTTACATTGGTGCCCTTGAAAAATATATACATAGATCTCCATATATATTTTATATATCCAGGTGAATATCATAGAAAATTGAAATAAAACAGATAAAGGCAGATTGGGGTGCCCCAAAATACAAGGCCAAGAGGATATGAGAGACCAGGCTCCAATCACATCTACCTCCAAATAAACTTCTGACTTTTTCTAAGCTGTAAATTTTTTAACCAGCACCTATTGAAATTTTACCAGACCCAAACGTGCTGCATCCTAGAAGCTGGGAGCTATAGTTTTCATTAGAATGAAATATTCTACCCGCCAGGGTCATCGAACCCATTACTCCCCTCTTTGCCCAGGCATCTTTGTTCTTGTCCTTTCCCATAACTCTCTGCAAACTGCTTTATGTATATTCTTAGCCCTTCCATTTCTTAGAAGACAGTTTTATAACCCTTTCTGCACCAATGTAAATTATTGAAAACTAACCAATGTCATTCCCAACCCCACTCATGGTTTTTGCCTTTGACATGTGTATGAAGTCTGTAAGACCCCAGAGAACAAATTCAAGTGTCTTGAATTTATGTCTCCAAAGTTGTAACTCTGATCAGTCCGAATAACTTCTCTGTATCTTTATCAATGTGTCCCTCAGTTTCCCTTATGGATCAACCTTGTATATAGGAACACATATCCATACAATTTTATAGTCAACAGAACAGATCCATTATAGGTTATGCATAATATAAAATATAGACATCTCTATATAATTTAGTAGTAGGTGGACAGGACATGAACGTGAAACTTTGAAGTAGGATTCATTTTTATTAGGGTGCTGACATGTCAATATATTAAATTATAATTATTTCAGAAATTCCAGCAATTTTTTCACCATTTTAAAGGTGACAGATTAATTCATTTCTAATGGAATGCTAGTTAAATACTAGCTCCTATACTAACAGCAAAAACGTCAATGAGAAGCAAAACCTGTTTACCTGAGTTCTGGATCAGGGTTAGTGGAGAAAAAATGGATGAAGGATAGCTAGAGAGCCTGGTGAGACTGAAGTGCCATCTGTGTGTCTCCACAGCGTCTGTTATTGTGGCACCTAGGTGTGACAGGGAAATCTGCCCGTCCACATTGGTAGGACCGCTTTGAGGCTCAGAGTCCTGGTGACCTCAGAGACCTGAGGACTTGGAATGCGTTTATGGATTTTCCTTTACAGCATTTGGCTCTTCTAATATAACTCATTAGCAAATGGCAATCAAGTAATAGTTTTCACTTGGGTGCTTACAAGAAAATGATCCTCTCAACTTTATAGTCTCTACTCTAAGACAAAACATCCTAAATGCCAAAGTGGAAACAGAGCTTCTGTTCATTGCCTTTCTGCATAGAAGGAATGAAACTGTGACTGATGTTTACAGCTTGGCCTTTTTTATTAAATAACTGTCTTTCTTTGAGCAATGGAGTAATTTGAAAGGGAATCTGTGTTCATTAAAGAACATTGCCTCACTTTCTTCCAAACACTCTCATGTTCTCTTCAGAAAGAAAAGACGTTGCTTGGCAGCCCTGTCATCTTGATCTGATTCAGGATCCTAATTATTTTACTTTAATGGAAGAAACTCTGATAACAAATTCATAAATACATGCTTATTAAAACAGCTCATTTATCAGTGCCTCTTTATAATCAGTTCAATTGGGTTATGATTTAGGTTACAATGCCTGCAGCATGTTAATTCAGCTATTCAAGCGCAATAATCAGTAATGACTTGTATTTGTATTTTGACCTTCCTTCTGAAGATTTCATCCCACCTTCAAAACAACACACTAATAATTTGAAGTTTGAGCACTGTTTTATGAAAAAAATTCAATTTTATCTAGTAGTAAGCCAGTTTAAGTCAAAAATATAATTACCAAATGATATCTTTGTTTTGTGGAATTAATGTTTTGAAAAACAGATGAAGCAAATGTTACCCCTTTAACATACAATAATTAATAAACTTCCTTAGGAATTTATTCTGCATGCACATAAAGTTTTTAAAAACAGAAACAAGCTAGTGCACAGGGAAAGGATTGCATTGTCCACTGAGACACAGTGGATTAAGACTTGTTTAGCAAGACAGCTTATCTGGCTGCATTATTCCAAATGTGTTTCACTTAATCCAGAGTTCTGTTTTTCTTTTATTATCTGCATCTATTTACACATTACTTTTTCAATCTGCTTATTAATGGTTACTTTAAAAATGCCTACCATTTTCATAGCAGCATGCTTATTTTACATATTATTGGAATTATTTGATGTGAATAACTAACATGAGGATTATATAAAAACAACTACCTACACAAGGCATTGCATATGGCACTGCATGTTTTTAGGTTCCTTTTCTCATTTCTAGACACTGAGATGTATTTTGTTTCAACAAACTTCAGTAAATACATCACATGTTAAAGATGCTTTGGGAAATTCAATATAAAATGCAAAAAATAAATCAGGTGTTAACAGTTTGTGAAAGTGTGCATGAAAAATCCTTCCTGAGTGGGAGACCATGTCTTTATTTTGTATAACCTCAATATCTAACACAGTGCCTACTCAATATTTGGTCATCAAAATATTAACTAAATCAATGATTTCTATTTGGAAGAAACGAACAATAAGTAGACTCGTAAGTAATGTACCTATAAGCCCTAAGATGATACATTTTATTTGTAGCAAGGTATTAAAGAAGTTGTATTTTGTTTACAGTCTTATATTGGAAATTTATGAGGGGAGCTCAAAAGATATTCTGAACTGAGAATAGAGTATGGAGAGAAAATCCTGTATATACTGGAATGTTGGTATAGTTTTGTTCCGAAGATGTTTCACAGAAGATAAATATGTAGTAAAAAACTGAAGGAGAGATGAATTTGTAATAAGAGGTTTAAATAGGCCACTGGATGGCCTCAAACCCCTCTTCTACCCTATGTTCATGGATATGTAGAGAATATGGGCTAGGTGCCTGTTCTTGTTGAACTTGACTCCTGGTTTCTCTATTACAACTAGCTTTGATATGTACTGTGTGATATTTTTGTATTTCTCCAAACTTTTACAAAAGTAGAAACTTCTCATCTTTGTCTAGTGCCTTGAAAATGATGTGGTGCAATGCATGATTTCTATAAAAAATGTTTTACTCATTGAATATTTAAATTATTTCACACAATTTTATATGAACTTGTAAGCAATTAGAAGGTTTTGAGCAGTTAAAAAATGTTATTTCCTCTCTGTTTCATAAATGCAAACTTAACTGCTGACATGGACATTTTGACCCATCTACTTGCATTTATGCTCATATTATCACATGCTAATAACCTTGGATGAAGTGAATATTCTATTATCTAAGGTCAATATTTATATTTCCAATTTGCCTGTCTAGATTCATTCTAGAAATACTTCCTTTTATTTACTACATTACCACTCTTACCCTCTTTGGGCCTTATCTGTTGTCATGTAAACTGCTATTATTTTTTAAGACATTAGAAATACTGTGAAATATAACTGTCTTTACTATTCTTTCTCTAAAGCAACTTTATGTTTACTTTATGAATTTTTAAAGTTTCTTGAAATTGCTGTCTGTGCTAACTGCATTCAATCTTTCTACTTGGTTCTCTCATAAACCACTTTTTTTTTTTTTTTTTTTTTTTTTTTTTTAGTGGTGGGGTTGTGTTCCAGGGATTGAATTCAGGAGCACTTGACAACTGAACCACATCCCCAGCCTATTTTATATTTTATTTAGGGACAGGGCCTCACTAAGTTGCTTAGTGCCTCTTTTTTGTTGAGACTGGCTTTGAACTAATGATCCTCCTGTTTTAGCCTCCCCTGCTGCTGGAATTACAGGCTCGTGCCACCATGCCTGGCTTCTCATAAACCACATTTAATCATGATTTATCCTATCGCTTCACCCAAAGTTCTCTTATGAGGTCATAAGGGATAGTCACTTTGCTAAATTCGGTGGCTAATTATCCATTCTCATTTATACTTTCAACATCATTTGATAGAATAGGCAACCATTTGCTTGAAATGAAGTGCTCCTCTGGCTTCATGATCTTTATAATTTTTTCTGCTAGTTCCTTCTCAGTTTTCTTCTCTGGGTCCTCCTTATCCTTTGGATAAATTCACTTTGGAGAATTTCAAGATATAGTTCTTGGACAACTTCTTTATACTATTGCTACTCATTCCAATTGTGATTTCACCCATTCTTCATACATTAGTAACTCCCAATTTTATACATATAGCCAGATTCTTTGTCTAAAATTTAGGCATATATCTGACAGCCTTTTGGATAATTCTGTTGATGTCTGGTGAGTATCAACAGCCTCTCAAGTTGAACATAACACAAACTAAAATCCCTATATTTCTCTTCTTCCAAACTTTACCATCTTAGTAAAAGTCAATGCTCTGGTTCTAGTTTGTCAAGTTGAAGACTTTGGAATCATTTCTGGCTCTTTTTGTCACACTTTTTATGTAATCCATAAGCAAATAATGCTGCTCCACCTTCAAGAACATTTCTCACCACCCTATTACACCTGGTCCAAGGCATTCAATTCTCTAAAACAGATGATTGAAATAACCTTGTAATTTATATTCCTTCACCCATATTTTCCTTCTTTTATGAGTCTATTCCCATCTCCATAATCAAAGTGAACACTGAAAATTGAAGTCAAATCACATTACTCATCTGCACAAATTTCCCATTCGGAATCCCTTTTGCCCAGAGAAAAGAGCCAAGATGTCTACACAATCTAGCAAATCTCTTTACTTTCATTTACTCACTCTCACAATCCATTCAGATCTTCCCACACTTACTTCTGATCTCTAACACATGCCCTAAATGTTCTTATCTCTTGCATTTTCCTGAGATTTTTTACCTGAAATTCTACTTCTCAGATATCATCATATTCCTTCCTCATCCAAATAAAGTCTTCACACAGTAATCTCCATTCCAACTTAGTGATCTTGCCTTCTTCTCTTTCCATGACATTTTCCATAGCATTGTATCTTTTTCTAAAAAAAAATTATGCTTCAGTTGTAGTCAGACACAATATCTCTATTTTGTTTATTTATTTTTCTGTGGTGCTGAGGATCCAACCCAGGGCCCAGCACGTGCAAGGTGAGCACTGAACTGCTGAGCCACAACCCCAGCGCCCCCCACAGCATTGTATCTTTTAATTTTATTGCCTTGTTTCACTCATTAGAACACAAGCTCCACAAAGAGCAGAAATTTTAATGACATTGTCTGTTGTTATTCACAGTTTTTGGCATACAACAAGTACTTAATAAATAGTTGGTGGTTGAAAGATATGAGTGAACATCTTGTGTAAACCCTAAATCACTGGCAAACAGTAATGGAAGACCATGATGGTTTAAGACAATTGGTGTTTCTCTCCTGGGGCTGGGCTTTATTGCCATCTGCACAAAATTAAAATTCTCTTAGTAAGGAAGGTAGGTGGTCATGTAATTGGCAACCAGTAGCAAATGTTATGCAGAGGGAGAAGACTGTGGGATGATGATATTTGAAATTCTTAAAATGTTTTTCATTTAAAAATTTTCAGTTAAAATATGACAATTTGTTTCTGTGCATTTGAAAAGGTTTCTATGTTATTGTGTGCTCTTCTACGTTGTTTTTAAAGATTACAGATTTGTATAAAGCAACAGAAATCTTTGAAATATCAGGGGTGGTGATTATAATTCCAAGGGTCTTTTATTGTCAAAACTACTATAACATCTTGTAAAGGCAGAATTCGGACTTTGTTGTTGCTTTTTCTCTGAAGTACTTTCTGCTGTATGTCGGTGATATGAAGGGAGAATTTGTTGGAACTTGCACACTACAAGTCAATTTTGGAGGACCTGCGAGAAGTCAAAAGTAAAAGAAGAGGGGAAGACAGGACAAGAATTTAGGGAAAAAATCCACAATTTGTTGGTAATTTTAAATAATTTCAGGGTAGTTTTGTCTATTTTTACATCTCTTTAGTCCTCCCAATGCCTCAAATGGACTGGTAATTTGAGTAATGCACCATGGATACACCAGTGTATACATGACCTATAGCTCTGGATCTTATTGTTATTTAAGCCCCCAATTTACAGAATAAATGGTAGGTATGCAGATATTATGTGAATATATGTAGTATTTTAGTCAAATTTTTCATTGCTGTGAACAAAAGACCAAAAAAAAAAAAACAATTTTAAGAATCAAAATTTATTTTGGGGTTCATGGTTTCAGAAGTTACAGTTCATAGATGGCTAGTTCCATTCCTGGGAAGTCAAGGTAAATCAGAACATCATGACAGAAGAGTGTGATAGAGCAGAGGATCTCAAGCTATCACATCAGGAAGCAGAGAGAGATAGAGCTCTCCTCACTATGACAAAACATACACACCCAAGGCACACCCACAATGAACCGCATCCATCAACTACATCCTACCTGCCTACAGTTACCACCCAGGTGGTAACTGTATCAGTGGATTCATGCACTGATTAGATTAAGGTTCTCATAACCTAGTCATTTCACCTCTAACCTTTCTTGCATTATCTTACACATGCTTTTGGGGGATACCTAATATTGAAACCATAGTATGTAGGAAGCTTCAAATACGTGTGTAAAAGTGTTTACGCACACAATTACAAAAGTGATGGAAAATTGTCAAAAAAAAATCAAATATAAGTCCCAGGAAAAAGGAACAAAAATGTTTCCAATATGGATCAAATGTTATCTGCATAACCTAGGAATCAGAAGACATGTAATATATACCGTTAGCCTCCAGATTTTAGAAAATAAAATGATAGCAACTCTTCAAAAGTAAATAAAATAAAAATAAAAAAGAATTCTTCCAACATCTCTGTTTTCAGGAGAGATGTTGATTAGCATTATCCAGGAAACATCAATATTTAAATATGAGTATCTTATATAACTTGATCTGGTTTGTATTACAAAAGGGTTGTTGTGTCCTGGAAGATTCTGGTTACAAAATTCACTGGTCAGAGAGAAAGAGACTTTGAGCCAATTTGATTACCACATTTCTATGTAGTAAGCATTTAAGGGCAAGCATTTGCACAGCAAACAGGAAGCAAATACTTATTTTAAAATGAAGTAGATAATAAAGCAAGAATTGTTAACAATTCAAATTGTTAGAAACTCACTTAAATTATTTAAGAGTTTAAGTGATATAAGGTTGGCATGGAGTGGGAAAACCACTTACAAAAATATGATACATCTGAATAATACAAAATGCAAACTTCAATGGGTGACATTGAGACCAAATTTTAAATACATGTATCAACATTAACAAATTAATTGATTAGAAGATGTTGAAAGTTAGCTTTAAAATTGTAATATATATCACTGAGAAACATATTTCCTGTATTCTGAGTCTTTTAAAAGGGAGTCAAGCTACTAGTATGGCAATATGTAAAACAGTGGATGTGTAACCGATGTGATTCTGCAATTTGTATACAGGGTAAAAATGGGAGTTCATAACCCACTTAAATCAAAGTGTGAAATATGATCTGTCAAGAACTATGTAATGTTTTGAACAACCAACAATAAAAATTAAAAAAAAAATTTAAAAAAGAGAAATGAAATTTAAAAATAAAAAGGGAGTCAAGCAGTTGGTTTTGTATGTATTTATCAGAGTTTCTTACCCCAAAAGCAAAAGAAAATTAATGTATTCTACTAAGAAAACTAAGCAGTTTGGGATTTATAAGCAATCCATTTTATTGTAAACATTATGTGTTAGGGAAGCAGAGAAGCAGTACTACAATGAGTAAAATGAAGTATTTATTATAGGGATTGACCACATGCTCAGTGGTATTTGTTAAACATTCTATTGAAGACTGTTGTTTTTGCTGGAAGGATTATGTCTGAAGTTGGCAGAACAGGCCTCTGGGAAAGAGTGACAGATGTGAGATAGGAAAAGCAAAGACAAGTGGAAACCACTGTATCTCAACGCCTCCCTCCCTACTGCTACAGGTGCTGAGGGGATAAGCCTGCACTATGACCACGAGACTCCATGTTAACAAGGTCTAGTTGCTGAAGAAGCTGAAAGAACAGATTTGGCAGGAGTTAGAGAAGATATCCTGGCTGCTCCTCCAACAAGATAAACCAGCAGATCAGCAGCAACATGTATAAGCTGCAACAGCCCTGAACTCCCATGCACCTTTGGGGGATAAACCTGGATGCTGCTTCCTCTCCCTGCTTCACAAGGTTTGCAAGTTTCATTTGTGGTCAATTTTGACTTGGAAAGCTATATGGAAGACAAATGTGAAACTGGGTTTAAACTAAATTGACACACCAGAAATCCACAATATTTCATTTAATTTCATAGTTTTAATATAATTATGTTTATAATTGGTGACTTCAGATTAGAAGTAAAATTTCAGGAAACTGTCATGTTTTCTCATGGTTTTCAGGGGATTGTAGCATTTCACTCAGACTGCTAGATTCTTAAAAATGCTTACATTATAGAGTGCTTACTATATAGGATGAGTTTAGTTATTCCAAATAATTCATTTGATTTTATAAAAGCCTCAGTTGAAATGCTCCCTTAAGTATCTTTTCTAATGTTTGAATTTTGAACAACAACTTTTTAAACAACACATCATAATTGTACATATTTATGATGTACAGTGTGGCAATTCAGTACTTGTATACAATATGCAATGAGTAGATCTGGATGATTGACATGGATATCATCTCAAACATATATCATTTGTGTGTGTGTTGGGAGCATTTAAAGTCCTCTTTCTTTGCTGTTTTGAACTATCCAATTAAGCGTTGTCAATCATAGTTATTCTACTGTGCTCTGAAACATAAGAAGCCATTCCTCTTATCCAACCACATTCCTGTACCCATTAGCTGTCCTCCTTCCCTGTCTCCCTCCTCTACACTCATCCCAGGATCTGTGTAATTACTATTCTGTCATCTATCAAGTATCATTATTGATAATTTCCTGTACTAAGAAGATTTCAATGATATTAAAATTAAAATTCTTATATCTGGAGCAGGAAACTGTTAAGCAAAACTAATTAGAAAAGAAAGATGCCTTACCTGGCTTATATGGTAGGCTTTATTCTAGGTTTAAAGAAAGAATTTATGGGTTTCCTGATGTTAAATATTAAATACAATATTCAATATTATAAGTCAGTAGTTCCAAACCTGATGCTTGGCAAGCAGTAAGGAGTCTGCTAAAGGAAGAAGCAATGCCAAGGATGGTGATGTCAATGCAGAAGGAGACCATGATGATGGTGAGTGATGTAAGGACACAGATTGGCAGTAATACAGAAAACCATTAAACCCTGCTTTGAAGGCATAAAGGCACACTGCTTCTCATGGAAACTGATGAGCAGTTCCAATAACCCATTTATCTCATTGTAATCTCAAAGGTGAGATATGCTCTATGAATCTCTCTTATCTCCATCACAAAGTAACTCATATCCCTTTACTAGCTTATCTTTAATTGTTAGTGGTTTCTGTACAGTATAATTGGCTTTTAGGATCACATGGCCAAAAGCACGACATCTTTGGATAGAAAGAACCACCTCATATAGCAAAGACCTATGGGCATGTCAGGCTTTTTGATTTTATTGGCTGAGCAGTACAGGCTGGTATCTGGATAAGTATTCTATTGTAACTGTTATTGCCCCTGAATAGGACTTTGTAGAAGTAGAGATGCAAAATAATTTAAGAATACAGAATTTGAAAACTTAAATAAAAAGTGTAATAAATATTGATTATTTTGATTTTAAAACTACAAAATATTCATTTTCCTGAAATTCAGTTTTCCTCTGGGCATGTAGTTGAATTATAATTCCTCACTGCCTTCTCCAAAGCTTATTTCTGTACTTAAAGTTACTAAAGCATGACTATTGACCTCCAGTGGCCAACAAAATCAGAGCAGAAGTGAAGAGTCCATTCCTGGTAAAAGGATTTAATTTTAAACATTTTACTCTAAACTTCTTGTTTCTCAGGTACAGTGATTGTAACAGCAAGTGTGCTGAACCTTATTTTGCTGTATTTGGACATTCATGGTGAGTGGAGTGAAATTTAAAAAAGTCAAGTCACTGAGAATAAGGTGAAATTTGTTACTGCAGCATGATGTAACCCATCCTAACTAGTACAGATGATGACCTGCAATACTTAGGTACCAAATTGAATCACCCCAAGATGAATATTGTAAATTTACTCAGTTACTTGTCATAAATTAATACAGTGAAGAAGATACCACAGATGGTGGGCCAAAATACCTTGGGTGGTCAGTATTGGGAGAACATTGGGTTATGCTTTTGGGGTGTATATTTTATCCCTGATGTGCAGAGTCTTTCTCTGTTTCCTGATGCCACAACCTGAGCTGTTTTCCTCTACCACACCTTCATGCCCTGATTTCTGCCTCTCTTCAGGCCCAGAGCAATGGAGCTAGTTGTCTATGGACTGAAACTTCTGAAACCATTTTAACGACAAATTAACTTTTCCTCCTCTAAAATTGTTGTTGCTGGGCCTTCTGGCCCCGGTGGTGAAAAAGCTAACAAAAACAATGCATGAGTTTTCTAGGAAACCCCTAAATACTTGGTTCTAACAAATGACTATAAGAAAGCATGACTTTTTTTTTGTATCCTGATTCTTGTATTTATTAATTGAAGCCACTTGATTAGCCAGACCATGGTTGTGTTTGGTAAACCATTGGCATTAAGATAATGACACAAAACAATGGTTGTATACTTAAAGGAAGTGGTGTTCCCCCATCTCAAGCTCATTGTTATTGCACAGGAAGAGAGACTGTGCTGTGAATATAATTTTATAAAACTACTGAAATCTAAGATGTGAGATCCCTTGATTCTTAAATTTATGTTTAGCTACTAAATTGTACAGCAGCTGTCCAAGGGCTAGAAATGACATCATTTTACAAATTCTGTGTTTCATCAAGGTTTTTAACCAATAATGATAACTATTTGGTTTAATCAGACATCTAGAAAACTAGTAAAACTTTCTATTATAATTCTTAATTGAGTAGCATTGAACGGTTGTGCTGTTTGAAGCAGGGCATACTGAAAAGAGAGAAAGTCCTTAGAAGTTTTTCAACCAAATTTATTCCATTTATTTCTAAACTTGTGGTTGGAGTATTTATATTGTATATGAGAACAACAAATGTACTCTCAGTGTAAAACTAGGAGATGATCTGGGCATGAGCAGAATAAGCCTTATTATATATAATTTTACTGCTTGCTCTACCCTGCAAAACAAACAAATAAAAAACCATTAAAAAAATGCCTTTCATCTTCCTTGATCCTAATTTTTTCAAATGTGACCCTGAGTACAAGAAAATCTGATAATGCCCTTGATAACATGATTACAATCTCCTCAATAAGGAGGTGATCAGCACTACTGAGAAGAGCCCACTTTTCTTTAGTGATGAGCTCTAGGGAGTGTATACAAAGCTACTCTCTGATCTAGGGCTGTAATGTCTCCAGTGCCCATTAGGATTATATAGTGGCCACAACTGATATATGACTCCTTCTATAGAGGTCTCATGTAGTCCGTCTTTCCCTGGACACTGGACTGTTGGTTTTGTGTATACATTGGTTCTTTCCTCCATGATAATATCTGAGAGGCACATAAGAGTACAGAGGGAGACTGACAGGGTGTACTTATATTAGACTGTTGAAGGAGGTTGACAAAGAAAGAACTGAATAGCAAAGATGACTAAAGTAAGCAATCTGTCAAGTTCACCATCAATTCTCTTCTGAATCTAGATCTTGAAATAATGTTTTGGTGTTCCTAGCAGTTACAAATAGACTGCTCATTAGTTATGGCTATAGAAATTGCAATATTTTGAACTTAACTTTTTTTTGTATTACTATCACTGGGCACAACAATCATAAAAGAACTTGACTATGATTTTAATACTTTTATTCATCAGGCTCATCGCCTGTGTTTGTCAGATTTTCCTGACTATGACTAAATATCTGACAAGAATAATTTAGAGAAGAAAAGATATATTTTGGCTCATAGTTTTATAGAGTTTAGTTCACAGTTGTCCTGCCCTAAGGCAGAACATCATGGTGGAAGGATGTGGTGGAGGAAAGTTGTTCATAGCAGCAGGAGAAAGGGAGGGGGGGGGAGAGAGAGAGAGAGAGAGAGAGAGAGAGAGAGAGAGAGAGAGAGAGAGAGAGAAAGAGGGAGAGGGAGAGGGAGAGGGAGAGGGAGAGGGAGAGGGAGAGGGAGAGGGAGAGGGAGAGGGAGAGGGAGAGGGAGAAATGTGCCAGGGAAATTCTTCCAGGGCATCCTCTCATGACCTACTTTCTCAAAGTTGGTCCCACCTCCCAGTAGTCTATTCAACCATCAGTCTATTAATCCACCAAATATATTAGTCCACTATATGGTCCAATCATAGCCTAAAAGACTTACCTCTAAGTTTCATTTCACTGGAGATCATTTTTTCCAAGCAAAAGCTCAAACCAAAAAATGCCCTAAAATTATAAACTATAATTCTATGAGTGCATGTTTTCCTAACTTTTAAAAGATTTCTTATTTCCTAATATGTATAGAACTGGTAAGAATTATAGTTAATCCAAAGTCCTCCTTACATGAAATATAAATGAATTTTCAAACAAAGTTTGATGTTAAAATAAGATTTTTGATGTCTATATCAATTATTTCAACATCTATGAAGTCTGAAATAACTTCATTTAATTGAAAGGTAAAAAAAAATTGAATTGACAAGAATAAAATCTAGTGATGTATACAGTGAAGTCAGTAGAATCCAGGTTGTTTTTATACATAATGTATGATAAATCAGGTGGCATGTTATTGTGTCACTGAACATAAAATATAATCCTTATTCCTGCAAGATAAAATTTCCAAAGACAGTAGAATGTGACTGGAATAACTGTGACACAGTGATGGTCATAGCTGATTTGACTCCTGATAAGGCTGTCCTATTCATGACTCTGTTGGATGTGTTTGTTTGTTTTCTGAAAATCTTGAGAAAGAAGAGAACTATTTCTGATAAGCACCGATGGATCAGTTTACAAAGTCATTTCATCATGGACACATTTACCTAGATGCAATCTTGCTCAACACAGACTACAGACAACCGCAGCTCAGCTCTCTTAGACATGGAGTCTGCATTGGAAGGCTCTTAATAAGAGGAATTTAATTCAGATAGTTTGAATGAAGATTATTTACCCATGGATCCATTTAAAAGATTATGGGCAGAAGTGAAGGCACTATTTAAGAAAATAAACATGAATATGGAGTGAGGTGTCCAGAGAAGAGCAGTTTAGGAAGTCATTACCGGCTTTGGGGTTGAAGGGGAAATGGACGAAATAGTGTCATTCTTGGATCTCAGAGAGAGCTGGAGCAGACAAAGAGGCACAACCCAGGGGAGCTGTAGTTACTGAAATAAGACTTGGCAGCAAGAAACCTGGGAAACAAATAACTGGAAGTCTTTCTCCTTCCTCTTTCGCTCTCCTGCAGAGGGGTTCTAGTGGTTCAAGAGGGTCAAGATGGAGTTTAAGTGAGTATAAAGTAGAAAATATTCAGTGCAGATCCAAATCCAGAAGCCTGGGCCAGTCTCCAGGGCAAACCTTGGGCAGGATGTTTGTATGGGGCTCAGAAAGAATGTCAGAAACCTTGGAAATTTCAAGTAACACTGGTTGGAGAGGTTCCTAAAGGAAAGTAATATTTTGAAGCTGATGATGCCTAATACCCTCCAATATGGTTGAGTCGGAAATGGTAGTGAGCCCTTCAAATGCTTTGCCTCATTTCTTGCTGATAACATTCATCTCTAGGAGGAATAATTACTAATGTTTGATAGACTTTTAAAAAATCTTGATTTGGGGGAACTTAAGCAGAGCTGGTAAGTAGAGAGATTGGCCTCCAGGCCAAATTCTCCTCATGCTTTCAGCCTATATTCTTTCCTTTCTTCCATTTATTCCAAGCCTTCCTTTGACATTTGAAAGTATTTGCTTTGCTCAAAGGAATTATAGGCAGCAAACCCTTTCATCTTCTTTCCTGGTGGTAACAGTGACCACTTCTCTCAGTAGGATCATCATTGGTTCTTTTACATCAGACCTTCCAACTCTTTGCTTTCTCAGATCTGGCTTCAACCCAGGCTTAGGCTAACACTTACTTTCCTACCATCTGGTCCACTTTTTTCCCTGTTTCATCCTGGCTGCAGTCCTTAGAGTCTACTTAACTACTTCCCACAAATAAATCTTGTATTTAGAAGTTGTGTAATCAATGGGAAGACTGTGAGGGAAAAAGTGGGAAGTCAAGAAAAGAGGGTAGAAAGTGTTCACAGGAATTACTGGCACTTGTCCTGACTAGGTGTATGGAACCAGGCTGCTGGGGAACTGGGCTGCTCTTCTGAAGCTTAGCATACTCAGTGAGCTCTGAAGAGAGCTCCTAGTTCCTAGTTCTGAGTTTAAACCTCAAAAAGGATGGAGAGAAAGCAGAGCAGAGTGGACTGAAGTAGAACTGGGAAGCATTGCACTTTGTAGCCATCTCTTTTGGGGACTAGTTTGTTTCTTATTTGCTTATTTTTCTGAAAAAAAAAAGCCCCCAATAGGTACTTTCTTAATTCAGGATTTTATTAAAATATGGAAACTTTGCTTTGCAATTGGATCAATAAAATTGACAATTTTGCATTGTGATTTATTGACCAATATGGCCACCCTCTCTCTAGGAGGTCTCCACTCCTCTCTTTTCTGTTAGGGCAAAAGATGGTCTTGATGCTAATGATGCTTAAATTTCAGAGCCTCTCATTGCCTCATATCTTTCTGAAAATCTTATGTCGAATTTTGTATTCGTTATTTTTTTCTTAAAGCAGTCCCCTCATAATGTATAAGCTTCAAACTTTAAACAATTTGGTTGTTGGAGGTGGGTGGGGTGATGTTGGGCCTCAAGAAGGGACATGCTGGGTACAGATCACACATCCTTTTAGTTACTTTTTTTTTTTTCTGTCAGAATTGTCACTGTTTCCTTTGCTGTTCTGCTCTACAACACATCTTACAAAAAAATTAATCAGTGACAAATTCTTATGTGATAAATTGCCTTCAAGGTCTTTTTCACAACACTTAGGCCAAGTAAACTTGAGAGGTTTAATGCGTGCATGTATTGAGAGCTGCAAACCTTCAAGGGAGCTTTCAAACCAATGAAGTCTAAATTGTGTGGAAAGGAAGATGTGGAGTGAGTGATTGTATCTGATGCATTACTGCAGTTTAATCAGCATCTTCAGAAAAACACTTCCTTCATTTTATTTTTCCTCTGGCTTCACTTTATATTTAGACTGCATCTACAGACATGAACATGTATTCAGGAGGAAGCAACAATATATAACTGGGGTCTGCAAACATTCTTGGAATGGGCCAAATAATAAACTTGTTCAGCTTTTCAGCCACACAATCTGTATTCCAACTATTGGGCTCTGATGTTGTAGTATGGAAAGAACTGTGGATAGCACTTAAATGAATATGCCAATAAAGTCTTATTTATGTACACTAAAACTTGATTGATATGATTTTATGTATCAGAACATTGAATTCTTTGGTATTTAAAAATCACTTAAAATTATAAAATCATTCTTAGTTTATTGGCTAAGGAGGCTGGATTTGTCCTAAGGACCCATCACTTGCAAATCTATGATAAACAGCAGTATTAGTATAAATTCTATAGCATTTAGACTTGGTTTACAATCTCACTTGGAAGTGAATTAAATTCTGCCTCAGTTTGCTGACTCCACAGATCCTTAGCTTTCTCATCTGTAAAATGTGTTTGTATTGCTTTTCTCAAAGGGTTCTTGTCAGAATTGTCAGCGTTTCAAAGCACCACACAAGGTCTCTTGAGAGTAGTAGTCAATGTATTCAAATTCCCTCTTGTTTTCTTGACTACTTCTTTGACTGACTTGAACAGATCTCTTACATTCTCAAGAATTGAAAAGACAAAACCATTCTGAAGTTAAACATTAAGTCATCAAGTTTTCAAGTAACTTAAGTAAATGATTGGGATCATATGACAAAATAATCTCATTTATATTTGAAATTAAAGTTCATATTGCTACAATTTTAATGTTACACCTTGGGATCATTATTAAAATTTTTATGTTTAAGTGAAAATAATTTTATTTTTGAATTTTAATAATGAACACTCCATTATTAAGTGACACTCCAGTGATGTATGTTTATATATCAATGTCTGTGTCAGGGATATAACTCTGCTTTTTATACTCCGAAGGTTTATACTGTTGACCAAGGTCGCAAAGATCCATAGGAAAAATGAATCACTTCTAGGCATCTGCATCCAATCAGTCCTCCACATGAGGCTTTTAGTTAGGCTAGAATTCTAGGACAGTAGACCTGCAGGAACCTGATCAGAATTTACATATCCTGAATTTTCACTACCTGCCTTCACATCTTCTCAACATACAGAAACTTTCTTGCAGGAAGAGTGGTTTGTTTATTTGTATTTTGTAAAAAGAAAAGCTCCTCGGTCAAATTTGGTATCATTAGAAACAGGGGGCGAGGCACAGAGAGAGAGAGAGAGAGAGAGAGAGAGAGAGAGAGAGAGAACTTGTGGCGGTCAATGGCAGTACTTCTGTTTAGATTCCTCTTAGACAAGAAGTTATTTTGTTTCAAAATCTGTTCCAGATGTGGAGGATTATTACCAGGGAGTTTTCTCCAGGGCTATAGTCTGAATTTTGAGATTTTTTTTTTTTTTTTTTTTTTTAGTCTTTGATGTCAGAAACAGTTATTGAGCATCCACCTAGCTAGGAAATGGCCATGTGCTGTGAGGTTTGAAAATGATGAATGCCGCTCCTCATCTTTAAGGAGGTACAGTATAATGCACAAGACAATGTAAGACAGGTGCACACATAGGTACATACCACAACAGTAAGTAAGAGGTCTGTAAAGGAAGTGAAATGTCCTATTGGAAATTATACAATCATGATATCATGTATGATTTCAGAGGTCAGGAAAGGCTTCATATGTAACTGAAATTGCATTATAAAATTTTACCAGAGTACAAGGAATAAGTAACTAGACATTTCTAACTAGACAATAAGTCAGAATTGTTCATAAATTTCAGGCTTACATCACGATATTAAAGTGTTAGGTAAGTGTTGATTGAAAAAGTTCAAGTTATTCACCTATGGGTAATTTTCATAAACAATGTAATATATATGAAGGTGAAAGCTTTCCTAAAATATTCTCTTTTCAATCTTATTGAAGTATACAGCTGTGGAACCCAAACTTTCCTTAGGAACAGTCATAATGCAAATGCATATGTCTCAAAGGAATCAAGTCCCATGTTGTATTTAGATTTCTCCCCCTAAATGAAGAATCAATCATGGTGAATTCCATTTCCTCTGTCATTAAACATAAAGAGAATAAAAAATTAAAGTTTTCTTTAAGAAAAATTCACTTATATCTGTAATATATGAAATAAAAGAAAGAACTTTCAAAATGCTTACAAAGTATGCAGACAAACCTAAATAGATTGTTTGTAACATGTTTTGTTAAATATTATACCTTTCAAGTAAGTATTACCTTCTGGGATATAAATAATGTAGATAAACATTATAGTTTAGTAGTTAATTAATGATTTAATTATTAATGATTTAATTATTCATTAATTATTATTATTAATTGATATTTATATCAGGAAAATTAGACACCAAAGGAGTATTTCATTGATTCTAAAATTATTATAAATATCTTTTTAGTTTTTATCACTTCAAATTATTTAGCAAGGAATTTGGGTCATTTTTTAAAAGACTAGTTTCATTACACATGAAAATTAGATAGGTTTAGTTCAAGTTAGTCATGAGCAGATGATGAAATATTTAATCCATAATAAAATAAATTTTGTCTCTATCCTGATGTTCATTTCAAATTTTACTGAAGGGACTTTAATTGTAGAGATATACTGAGTAGAAATTCAAATTACCACTCAGAAATCCTTTAGCATGTCAAGGTTTTAAAAAAGCAAATATTTGAATAATATATATGGAACTTGATTTCAATAACTATTTGAATTTAAAAGACAAGTAAGTCAAATGAAAAGGAATGGAGAATTACCTGGTACTTTTCCTTATTTTGCAACTTTAAAATTTTAGATGCTATAATGTTTTTCTATTTAATTAAGAGGAACACAATTTATAAGCAATTCCTTTGAAGAATTTTTTAGGAAGAATATCCTAACATTAAATAGGAAGGAGTAGGATCTTTCACACTGAGCAATTCCCTTCCATTAAGCACTTTTTCTGTCCTTTAAGACTATTCACTATTTATCCAAAGATACAATGACTGGCCAGAAAATTCTATGTTTCTAACCTTGTAGCTTTTTAACTAGTAATGCTTTTTATTTCTTTCATACCTATTGGTATTGGGAAATGTTCTTTAATAATATGAATTAATTAATTCTACAGTAAATTTGGAAAAAATGATCTCAACCATCCATCCAATTTGTGAGTATAACAGATTCACTTTTAGTATGTCTGTCACATAACATCTATAATGTATTCTGAATGCATCAATTTGGAAATATAATTGTAATTATTTACAATTTTTGCAACTTTGGCCTATTGCCATCTGAGGTAAGTTTTATCAAAAAACAGATTTATAATGACTCAAATGTTAGAGATGGAGGTCAAGGATTATCTCTGTTACTAGTACTACTACAACTTCCATAATAAATAATTAATACTATTGCTAAATAATACTTTTACAACAAATACTCTTTTCAATCCTTTAAATATGTTCTTTCTAATCCTCAAAATAACCTTATCAGAATGATTGAAAGATGGCATGATGACCTTATTTCTTCAAGTTAGTCTTGAAACACAGAGAAGATAATTTGGAAATCATCAGACAATGGTAATG
Organism: Callospermophilus lateralis; assembly: GCF_048772815.1. NCBI lineage: Eukaryota > Metazoa > Chordata > Mammalia > Rodentia > Sciuridae > Callospermophilus > Callospermophilus lateralis. The sequence continues at coordinate 93,338,201 of NC_135316.1, read as the reverse complement.
CTGGAGGCACGATTCTGAATGAAGCAGTCTGGCCCTAGAGTCTATGCGCTATCATTCTGCTACATGTTTATCTGTATTTACTCAATATAATAAAAATACATGCATCACCTGAATTAGCCACTGACACAGATACACAGATGCTCACTTATAAATGAGGACAGGTTTCCTTAAAATGAGAAAGGTTATCCCTAGGGCACCTCAAATATAATAGTGAAAGTTACAAAAGACAGAATATGCAGTAAAGATTGTTTTGATAGAAATATGTACAGGGTACAATGGGAATTTAATAAATGGATAGCTTATTTAGCTTTTGTTTAGGAGGGAAAAATCAGAAAAGTTTTCATAGGGACATGAATTTATAAACTATAACTTAAAGTCAAATTAGTGTTTATCAGAAGGATAGGAGAGAATAGTTCAGAAGAGTTACCACGTGAGTAAATGCATAAAGAAACAAATCCCAAAGAAATTGCAAGAGGTTTCTTATGGTTGTATAGTAGAGGGTGAAGGCTGAAGACAATAAGAAATGATGTGACAGTGATAAAGAGAGAGTCTGAGAGGAAGACACACAGTATATTAAAGAATTTGAAATTTTCTTATAGAAATTGAAAACTTATGGAGGGTTTTAAACCTTAAAGTTCTGTGTTTGAATTCTGGGCTCAACACTGTGTGATTCTGTGCCAGGAACTGGAGCTCTGTGAGTCTCAGTTCTCTCAACTGTGAAGGGAAGATTATTAGTACTTACCTCATGGTCTGTTGAAAAAAGTGAGAAAATCATCTGTAACATATCTGATTCCTTATCCACCAGATGATGGAGGAAGGACAAGAAGCAAGGAGTGCATAAGTTTATACCTGTGTATGCAGGGGCAGGGCTGATGGCTTTAGTTGTTGTAGATGGGGTGTGGCAATTGATGGGGTTGTTCACAACTTCAGATTTTTCCTCCTTATTATGAGTATGGCAGGATTGCATTTCCTTATCCTCCTTGAACTCAAATATGGTCTTGGAATTCCTGGTCCAGTGAGATATTAGCAGAAGGGATAGGTGTAGGTTTAGATGGGATCACTGAATTTTCATAGACCATGCAACTCTCTTTCCTTAAAATGAGGCTTGCATAGAGGCTTTCATGGAAGTAGAATTCTGAGTTCTTCTGAGATCTCATATGTTCATTAGCCCTACCATCAAATCCCACTGAACATGTGTATGGGAGAGAAAAAAAATCCTTATTGAGATAAGTCACTACAAATTGGGAAATTATTACCAAAGCACAACATCTCCCTTCAACTGATATGTAGCTGGTCAGAGTCTATCTGATGTTGGGGTTTCATGGAATTGGGGTTGCCATAGAAAGCTGCTCACCTGGGGGTAAGGAAAAGGGGAATTTTTTTTTTTGTCATTGAATGATAACTGGAAACTTGAGTTTTAATGACCACAAAATTTAAAGGACCCATTTTGAAAGGCTTGCTCCAAAGATGACTATAATAGCAAACTGGAAAAATTTAAACCAACCACTGACTGTTGTGTGTTACCCTGATATGATTGATACATGTGTCTTAGAATTATCTTGTTGCATTTAATGTGGTCTTAAAATGCAGAGATGGTATCAACAAGGTATTTGGCATATAATTTAAGCTCAAAAAAGTTTAATGCCTTATTAATTTTTTTATTTTATAAAATCCTGCATTTTTTATGCATTTGTCAAAGGATTGGTATCATTTGACCTGAATAACCACAAATATGATACCAATGAAATCATTCACTTCTTCAATTCAGTGCTCCAATAATTAAATACTTCCCCTGCAAGCATAAATGTGAGGAACATTCTCTTACTTTGTTGATTATTCGGTGTTAATAAGGCCTGACCTCTTGGTTTTAACTTAGAAGCACCAAATACTTCTTCATCCCACAGTTTTATCCCTGTGTTGCTGCATCTGTATGGATATCAACTGAATGTTTTCAAACACAGCATTTCATTCTGTGACTATGTAGAGACAGACACTTTGACAATATTAACTTGTGCTACTGGTTGACTCCTATGACTGGGGGCCTATGACAGGCTGTGCATCTGACTAAACTGTGTGGTTTTAGTATGTTTTTTAATAACATCAACTGATAGGGGACTATAAAACAACCAAAAGAATATTCTATAGCCTAATCTCTAGTATCGATTGTGAAATAACATCTAGTACATGTGGGTGAGACACAAGTTGTGATAGGTTCAAAAAAAACATGTGTAGTTATATAGAGGAAGGGATTGTCAACTGAAGATTTGTCACAGCCAGGTATTCAGTGATCAAGATAAAATACACCTCACCAGTAACGGGCACCAAAGTTCAATCATTTCCTTCCCCCATACAACTCGTTCCTTCCTCCTCCTCCCCCCCCTTTTTTTTCTTCTTTTTGGAAAGGAACTGAACAGGAGAGAGTTTGAAGTTCTGTACAGTTTCATCATGCTGACCCAGCATTTCCAAGGACCTATGGAATGCTCTCCTAGGGATAAATAGATGAATAGACATAATCCAGGACTTCACCAAGTTTGAGCATCATTGTTAACTAATGTCAAAGATTATCCCAGCACAGGGTTTTGGAAAGAATGCAGACAGTGCATGGATTACTAACAGTTTGAAGTATGTTATCTGAGGAGACATCACATCACACAGTTAAGAGGAGCCTGAGCATGCACCTTGTCAAATCTCTTTTCCAAGATTTAGCAAGTTTTATTTGAATATCTCCAAATGCAAACTTGAGAACATATAATTTTTCAAGTTTGGGGTAGGATCATCAGGCAATCTATTGGCTTGAATTTTCCATTTAGTAATCTTTTTCCCACTAAGGAAAGGTTCTAGATACATTAGTTATACTATTCAAAGTCTTATACTTAAATGTATTTTAATGTTTAATAAATTGATTTCAATCAGTTCTTCCATGGCAAAAGTGATAATATGGCTAAAATAAAAAGTTGAATAGATACTCCTTTCTATTAATTATTTTTACATTTACTTAAGGTTAAGAAGATCACCTTCTGGATGTAATGGCCTTTCAGCAGAAAAATAGCAACGGAATTGTCTGAAGTCTATGCTAGGAGTATTGGCTTGGAAAGCGAGGGCCACAGATCTTATCTAACTGAGATCTCAAATACTGGGCATTCCAAATATCATTCATAAAACTCTTTAATATGGCAGGTGCAAAAATAGTAGCTTATACTGTAGTTTATTTACAGATTTAGAGACTTTGTGTCCAGTACTGCCTCTGACATATTATGTTTTATGAGCTGATCAAAGGAAGAAGCCATAAATCATACTAATTTACCCTTATTATTAACCACAGTTCCTTGGTATGTAGATATATAATAAAGGGGATCAAAACAACTTAGTGTTTCTAAATTAATACCTATTAGATTGACCATGGATTATATTAGATTGACCATGGGTTATATTATAAATATCCTTATGTTACAGCAAGGGGGAGAATTTAATACAGAAATTAAAAAAAAAAAAAAGCAAATTGCCACAACCGATTAACTAAACAGGTAACATATCCACGTCTCAATGTCTTTATTAAATAGGCAACTCATGCAAGTTAAGATTAGCCAATAGTGCAAAAGCAATAAATTAAAATCTAAAAATATAAGGGCAAGTAAGAATTTTAATGAAACTTTAAAATAAATTCTGAATTTACATGGAGTCATTAATCTTAATAAGAAAGGTGACAGGTCTGTATAAAAGAGAGAAGCCACATCAAATTGTGTAGAGTCAGTAATACTATTTAGAGGTCAGGTTATTTCAGATAGTAATGTATGAGTTATTTGTATGAGTTTGACTGTATTTCTATAAAATGCGTTAAAGTGTTTCTCATTAAAATACTTTTCAGAGAAGTGCCTTTAGGGGAATGTACACTTTTAAAAAAGATATTTAAAATATGGCTTTGTTTTTAATTTTTTAACTCCTCACATTGAAATCAACTTCACCGACAGCTTATAATGCACTTGACAGAAAGTAAAGATCATTGCGAGGTAGTTACATCTCCTTGACATCTGAGCTCTTTCTAAGAGAACACATTTATTGTCAAGGATAAAGCTTCACCACCATTGGAGGTATTAAAAAGAAAATGCTGCTGGTTTAGAGGTTAGATGAAAGAGGACCTAATAAAGTGTTCTGAGCAATAACAGCATCACTGAAATAAAAGGTCATGTTTCCGAGGGACTCTATGTAGCTGGCCATATTCATTTATTTAGGGAAGCAGTTTCTGATAGGTACAAAAGAACGTCCTTTTTTTCATGTTTCTTATAGATGCTTCTTTCCCATCCAGCTCTTAAAAATGGGTGCCATTCAAGGTTCTGCCATTTGCTCTCTTTCTTCATTTCATAATACCCTTATGTATCTCTGCTGTCTACCTGGTTGCAATGATCATTGTAACTACCAGATTCATGTCACTAGGCCACTTCTTTCTTCTTGACTTTACAACCATACATCTAAATACCCCCCTCCCAAGTTCAAAATGATTAAAATTGAACTCACCCTTTACCACCCTAGGAGACCCTCAGTCTATTTTATGTGTCAGTTCTGTGAAGAGAACCATTGTCTGCTCTTTTGTGCCAGGCCGAATCAGGATTATACCCTTTTCTCTTCCTTCCCATTTCTCACCTGCATCAATAGATTATTAGATCTCCTTCTAGAATATTCTCTCTTTTTCTTTGTTACTATCACTGTTATTCAGATCTTTTTAATTCTTCTTGGAATAACATGGATGTTGGGTTGATCTCTTTGGTTACGGCTTCTTTCTTATAGCCCATTTTCAGCAGTGTTGCTACAGTAACTTTCTAGAAGGAAGGAAAATAATATCACATTATTTGCCCCCTTACTCCAGAACAAAAAACCATGTTTTTTTTTTTTTTTTTTTTTTTTAGAACACTTGGTTCTCATTGACTCTGTCTGAAATGTCCTTCTATTCTTACTGTATACTGTTGTGTAGAATGAACAGTGAACAATGGTATGTGCTGGGGCACCATTTCTCTGATTTCTGTTTCCAAGTTCCATGAGACTCAGAATAGTGCATGCCTTGAATAACCATGGTGAACAAGTGTTAGGTGACCTTCTATGTCTCTATATTTGAATTTGCCTTTTTTCTCTAGTAAATTCTGCTTTTTAAAAAAGTTTGTTTTTTCTTTTAATATCTTTATGTCTTGAAGATGTTCAATGACTTAATGAATGAATAGGAATCTCCCATATTTTAGGAGCTATAAAACCAGAAGAAAAAAAAATTCAATCCTTTTTAAAAGGTTGTTTTGAGCCTAGTGTGAGCAGTCTAACTATGCATTTATTTTAACAGAAGAAGATATAGTAGGAATTAAAATTATATTATAGTGGCAGTCTATTATCTTAAACAGAGAATTAAACAACTTCATTCAATTAAATAATCTACTGTGATGCATACCTGTAACAACAGTTAAAAATTATAGACAGATTTAAGGAACCTATTAATAATTATCTGTATAAGGATGGCAGAAACAAGAGAGAAGTCTACATTTTATTGTTTTTAAAGTTTAAAAGTTTTACAGGTGGGCAACAGCATAACTCAATAGCATCACCTGTTACTAACTAGTACTTATAATAAAACATGTTTTTAGAGAATATTTTAACAGCACAAGTCACAGAGAACTCAATTTTTTAAACAAAGGAAATTAATATATACTTAAAAGTGGAAATTTTAAGAATTTAAGATTAGCAATTAGCAGTTCTTCCTCAAGTGTCCTTATAATAGCACCAAGTTTAAATAAAATGAAAACAAAGTACAAAGAAAAAGATCAAGTTTAGCTTTAAATTTTGTAAGTATTGTATGTACCTTCTGTTCTATTTGTAAATGTATTTAAATAGATATTTTAATAATATTTTATCCTGACTTCAGATGATTTAACAAAAAACTGTTTCAATCAAGGAGTTCATAAAAAAACACATATAAGCTAACATAGGTTTAGGCTATAATATCAAAAGACATGATTCTGAATTCCACAATCTTTTTTTTAATTTATTTTCAGCAGCATTCCATTTTATTATTATTTTTTGGTCATAATTAATTTTCAAAATTAATTAAAATCTTTCAAAGATCAAAATTCTCAAAGTAAAATTCTAGAAAAAAATTACAAAAAAATGTTTAGAAAACATTTATTTAGACACTTAAACAGGGATTATTTAAGAAACAAAAAAAATGACAAAACATTTCATAGTATTGTTTACACAACAAAATAGGCCAAAATAAAAAATAAACTTTTGCAAGCATGAGAATTCAGTTATACCAATAATAGTCAAATGGAAATAGCAGTTATGAGCAGAGAAACCATATATATAGAAAATAGGTCAGAAAGCAAAATGCACAATTACTTATTAATGTGATTGGCAATTGGAAGTTCCTTGCTTTATAATTGCAATCATCTGAAATACTATGGTGGCAATGCTAAACCTTTTAGGATTAGGATTGCCATCATAGTATCAGCCAAAAACTGTGATCAGTTACCACTGCATAACAGTTAGCTGAAAAGCTGAGATTTCAAGAAATTTTATCTTTCATAAATGCAGATGAACAAAAAAGGGCATATCTTCATTTATTGGGGAAGTTTCAGTACTTTTACATGTGCACATTCAATATTTTCACACAAAAGTGGCATTTGGGTAATGTACTTTGGTGGAATCAAAATTGCGAAAAAGTTACTTTAAATGAGTTAGAAGTCTCTAAAAAGTCTATAAAATTTTACCTCTAGTATTTGAAGTGATTTGAAGGTGATCTGTATAGCATAGCAAATTGTCAAATATAATACTGACAATTTAAAATAGTAAAAAAAAAAACCCCTAAAATACTGAAGAGAAATTTGAATATATGAAAAATTATGCTGTAGGGATAGATTTTGGGAAATTTCATGGAGTGTTTCTAAGAGTGGACTGACTTGCACCATCATTAATTGTGTTTTAAAGTCCTGCATTGTCAGGAATAGCTGCTGATTTCTTTTAGGGCATGGGGCATGGGTCTTCTTGGACCGTATATTCATATTCACTTTGTACATGTTGTTGCTCTTTTTGAAATGCTTCTATGGCCCCATATACACTGACATGAACATTCACTCATAAAATTTTCCATCTTCTGTGACATGATTCTGGGTCCTTTGGGTTTGTCAAAATCCATTCTACATTCACTCATATGTGCATCACAGGTTTGGTGGGAACAATAGGGTGGTGGAACAGCAACACCTCTGCATAAGTGAATTCTCATGCCACTGAGCCCGTGATTATTTTCAAGCCAAGGAGTAACTTCACTAGCTTCTTCTGGCAAATGTGACTTTAATTCATCAAAAGTTTCTGGAATGTCTTCAGTGGAAGGAATCTTAGTGAAGACAAATGATGCATTTTTAAGCAGAATTTACGTGGTTGCTGTTATCACACATGACCAATCCCTTCCCTTGAATTTGAATTTGTTCCTCTTAGTATCTTTTCTTCCTTCCTTCCTTCCTTCCTTCCTTCCTTCCTTCCTTCCTTCCTTCCTTCCTTCCTTCCTCTCTCTCTCTCTCTCTCTCTCTCTCTCATGAGAATTTCTGTTTGAAGGATTTTAGCTTTCTGGATTTCAGTATTTGAAATTTTAATCTTTTGAGGTTGTGACTGGGAATTTTATGCATTAGAGGTTTTCATATTTTGGGATTTCAACATTCAGGATTATAGTGTTACAGACCTAGTCTTGGGATTATGATTGGCACTGATAAAATGTATCATTCAACAAGAGAAATATAAAATTTTATTTAAAAATCCTGCAGATATTTTCAAAAATATTTAATATTTTATAACTATACAGTTTTGCATGGTAATGTTTATATTTTAACATTAAAACTATGAATGCTAAACCAAGGTCACAGACATTGGAGACTGTGAGCCTCAAGGCTTTCAGCTATTTGGAAACTCAGCTTTAAGATGATACTTTTCACCTGGATTTTCGTGGGTGTATCCTTTGAAGTACCAGTAATAAAACTGGGGCAAGTAAAGCTTCAATCAAAATTTTAAAATTGTTTTTTTACATCAGGCAAATAAAAACTCTTGCAAATACAGAATCACATGCCATTTTAGATTAATACAATCCTTCACAGAAATACAATGCTTCCTGAGATTCTGAGTTTCATTTTCTACCTCCTACAGATAAGTGCCCACACTAGCCTGTCATTATAGACACTTATGTGAACAAATTGGAGAAAGGCTGCAGGCAGTTTCAGTTGAATTGCACATTGTAAATCCACTCAAGGATATTGTTTCAATATTCATGATGATGAAGAAACAGGTGTACAACTCCTCCATTCTTACCCTGCCTGGATGTTTTTAGATGAAAGAAACTGCTGGCAACTCTGTCTCCATGTTGTTTCTCTGAGAGTCTTGGCATATTGATCAATTCCCAAGCACCAGGTTCAAAAGAAGCAACAAAATAGTACTTGAAACAGCATTTACTCCCTGGATGATAATCACTATGAAACTTGCTACCAAATTGTAATCACAACAAGACAATTAATACTAGTAAGAAGACTGTATTACCTGTCATATTTATTGTTCCTCATATTTCAAAACCTAATTTATAATTACTGTTTCTAATTTTTTATATTGTACTAATAGTAACCTCTTCTGATATTGCTGATAATATCAATTTGAAATCTGATTTTATAACATGGTAATCATCAACTGAATCATTATTATACCTGATCACACTGTATCTAAAAACAACAACAAATTTTAACAGTTTTTTTAATACATATGCAGCTAAAGCATGCATTTGGAAGAATAAATTGAGTTATTAAAGTTCACAATTTTTCCTAATTTCTAAAATTTAAAGTGATTAAGTTATCAATTATCAATATGCATATATATGCATGCATATATAATTATATATAATTATTATTATATTATAATATATAATATATAATTATTATTATATATAATTATAATTATTATAATTTATTTCTATAAAACTCCAACTACATTTTATTATATTCCCTATTATAGACATGAAAATAGGGGCTGAGGTTGTGACTCAGTTGTAGAGCACTTGCCTAGCTATGTGTGGCACTGGGGTTTATCCTCCGTACCACATAACAAATTAAACTAAATAAAGTAATATTTTAAAAAAACTAACACACCAACTGTTCTATTGGAACTGTTAAAAACAGTGTTGGTATAACTTGCCATATTTTACTGTTTCCTTTGAAAATCTTATGCCCAAATTGAATGACATGAAAATGTAAACATTGTACTGAAAATAACGAACAATTATGAAACAATACATTTAAATAATTTCCAGTTAATAACACATATTTTTCTCTATGTAAGTGTAATGCTAGAAATGATCATATACTTCTCTCAAAGTCTGTCTGTATATATTGTTAGAAATTACTTTTATAGAATATGTCAATACAATATTTATGAATTGATCATCTGTAAATCTCCATGAACTATATACTATGTATGCTTAACTGAACATCTGAGTATATACTTTCAGGTCTATTTGTAGAAGGAATCTAAAACCACCTCTATAATTTTAAAGCCAAGAGAAATAAAGGTAAGCAGTAAAAAGACATACAAAGGGAAAAGCTAGATTTTGAAGACAGACAAATCTGATTTTTTTATTTCATCTGGGCAAGTTATTTACCGGGGTATCCTGAGGCTGATCACATAAGCCCCACATTTTGCTCATTCCTACAATGGAGCTCTAAAAACCTACCTTACACACCTACCTTAATTATTTGAACTTAAATCAATGAAGTTAAAGTTTAAAAAATACTGAAGTTATAGACACATGAAAATTTATTACAGTACTATTATAAAGTATTTGAACATTTTGAAAAGCTTTCTATCCATGGTTTCTTTTTTTATCAGTAGAAGACTCAACAATTATTTTGCTATACATGACACATTTGTAGAAAATTTTAGAACCTGACACTTTTATTGTTTTATGATGATACTATAACTAGTTCAAGTTGGAAACAAAACAACATAAAAATGAAAATGTCTGGTATATTATGCCTTAAATGACCTGAATGTTTCCTGGAAATATCTTGCATCATTGACTACAAGAAAATCAGTTTTTTTTCTCACTCTGAGTGGATGGCCATATATTCTGAGTCCTCCTATTAAGACTATCAGCATTAATAAGTTTTAAAATTTTAATTGCCAAAAGCAAATGCATTAAAAACCCTCAATAAAATTGTCAAACAATAAGAAAGGGATCATAGTTTTCAAAACATACCATTTTTCATCTTTGATCTGATGTTTGAAAATACTTTAGATTTAAATGGGGCAAGGAGGCAAAGATTGAAAATTTGTTTTACAGAGACAAAGGGGACTAATTATTGAGCAGACTTTAATAATATTGTATGGGGAGACAACAATTGAAAAACAAAGGGTGTTTCAGAATCCTGTTCAGTTGAAAAATAGCATAAAATGTAAAAATGTGTTTTGCATTACTAATGATAAGGATATTTGTATTTACATGTTCCTGCTTCAAATTGTCCTTGTGAAAATTGATGGTGATGGCTTCAGATATAAAAGCTGGTGGAAGAGAGTACACTTTAAATTTTACCCACTGATGTTATAAGTTATTGGATGCTATTAGGAGCTCTTTTAGAAAGATTTATGATAATAAGTGTTCCTTACAAAGCCCATCATTTCACAGAACAAAAGTGATGCTGCATTCATTGTGTATGATTAATGATTCACACGTAATGAGGAAAAACGTTCAGGACTAATCTACAATTGTAAATGAAAATGAACTTTATAAAGAGATTTTTCTTGTTAATGTCAACAAAAGAAAGAAACCCTGCATATGCAGGATGTTTGTGAGTATTTATATTAGCTAACAAGAAACAGTATATCAAGTAATAAGACAGTCTGTTAATTTGTATCATAATTAAAAATTCGCTTTCTGTAATATCTCAGAACTTTAGGCATGTTTAATAAAATTTAGGTGGTGTATTTATTTTGCCACCTCAGATATAATACTAATGAATGGGCTGATTCAAACCTAATTTGCATAGCAAGTGAATATAATTTAAATCAGTCTTTCATTACACACTCACAAGAAAATATTTATTCTGTAGTGCATTTGCAAGCAGAGAAGCAGCAGAGTTTATTCTAAAAGATCAGATATATGGGAGACACCTTAGGCATATTGTTTGAATGTTTTCTTGCCGCTGGGCTCTGGCATGTTGGTCATGTATCTTGAAGAAGTGGGATCTAAACCTCATTATGGTGTTAAGACCCACCCTATAAACATAGAATGACAGATGTTTGTTTTTAATGCTGGTGTAAATATTTCTTTTCTTATTTGACCTGTGTGTATTTTCCAGTTTAAATCATACCCTCAAGCTGGAGAAGCATAATTCAGTAACTATATATATATATATATATATATATATATATATATATATATATATATATATGAATGAGAGCTAAAAAAAATGATTCTATGAAGAAATCAAACCAATCCTCTCAATATTTTTAACGTTTTATATATTATGGCAAGCTTGCTTTTGTACATGGAACAAAGTTGGAACTTTGACTTCACTTAAAACTTTTTATGGAAATTTGTTAAAAAAATCCAAGTCACAAAAATATTTTATTTTATTATTTTTAAATTTTTTCTGATATATGAGTCAGCCCTGTTTGGTTGGTTTTTCCTTCTTTGAATATAGACAACTCACTATCAGTGTGCTATTTAACTGGGCTAAGACAGGATAATTGATTGCCTGTTCTCTGGTTAATTTTTAAAAGTCATAATGCTTTGGATCTCATATGAAATCTATATCCTTTAGTCAAATACTCTCTTCTGCATACAGATTTTCCCTTTATTTTTCTTTTCTTATCTTTCATGGCGCTAGTCTCAAATGGTTTGTCCTTTACCTTGGAACTCTGTTTCCTCTTGTTTCATATTGACTTCTAGTTTACTTATGTCTCTGTATAGATTAAATACCTTGGAGTACTCAATACAGTTTCATTGATTGTCTGACTCCAAACCCCTCTCCTGCTACATTCTGATCCTTGATCTCTCTTGATCCACTCTCTGAAATTGACCTATTACCTGTACTTAATTACTCTTTCCTTGCAACCTGAAACATCAAGTTCAGTGGAAGAAACATCTCTCCAGGTATGTAAGAAGTGTTGTAGCAAAGTTTCATCCCAATTAGAGCTAAAAGAAAAAATGCAGCTAATCACATCTTAGTTAACTCTTATACTCTCTACATTATCCAGCAAGGGAGTGCAGCTACTTCCTGGTTTACATTATTATGTTTTTATTCCAGTTCCCTGACATAAACTAACCCATGCTGTGCAGTCTAGGGTAAGATATCCAGTTATAAAGCCACACTTCCAGGTTCAAATTCCAATATTTTATCCTATGATGACCAGAAATGACAATTCCCCCCACCCCAAGTTTTAGCACAGTTCTCAATTTGAGATCAGAAAAGTAATTCAAGATGGAATCTTGCTAATCAAGATGTAGGAGAAACTTACTGGTTCTTCAGACATACTGTATCTTTGGAGCTCTCTTGCTAAGGGTAGGAAACAAGTGATTTGTTATTCATATGTTTTTTGAAAAACAATTAAGTGCTTAATATGGTCCATGCATTATGATTAAAATATGTATTTTTTTTCATGTGTTATGTTTTCCCTTTTAACCAGTGGATTCCTTAGTTCTCCAGTCAATCACATAACCGAATACCCAGGGAATATGAGTAGAATACATTAAAATAAATCAATTTAAGCTGGGGATGTAGTTCAGTTGGTAGAGTGTTTGCCTTGTATATACAAGGCCTTGGGTTCAATCCCCAGTACCACAAAAAAACAAACAAATAAATAAATTTAAAATTTCTATGGTAAAATTAGATATCTAATGGAAATCTAGATACAAGGGAAATTTAAAAGCTTATATGAGGTGAATAAGGCAACAATAGAAATTTTGAAAAGAAAAATGTTCCCTTATATATAACTCAGTTATATTTTTATAAGAAGGGACAAGAAGGGCAGATTCTGCATTATAATGAGTGGGAATTTCACAAAAAATCACTTACCTGTTTTGGCATGTAAGTGAAAAAGTAAATTTAGTAAAATTTGCAGATCTGGCATTTATACCTTGCTTGTTATCATATTTATTCTTGATATCTTCTGATATTGACACTTGCTTCTTTGGAAAAAAAAAGAATTCTACCACTATTAATTGCAACTGTTTAGGAAATACTAGGATGTCTATTCCCTAAGACATCCTAAAATTTCTACAATCTGTACTTTTGTTTGTACTGTTATCTTGTCCAAAATTTCTATCATTGGATTACATGTTTTAAGTACAAAATAAATATATTACAACCTCTTCCAAGCGCTAATATTTTTGTGCAATTTCTTTTGAATCCCCAGAAAGGGAGAGAGGGAAAGAGGGAGGGAGGGAGATAAGGGGGTGGGGGGTGAGGAGAGAGAGAGGAGAGAGAGAGAGAGAGAGAGAGAGAGAGAGAGAGAGAGAGAGAGATTAATTTAATACTTTAAGTATAGAACAGGAGAATTTGAGTTTTAAAATGTAGCTTAATTTACATACCTTGAAAATCAAAACCAACCATATTCACAGAGACTACTGTCTATATTAAATTCAGTTAAATAGACTTTACCATTTCACTGACTTCAACATGATTTTATTATTCTATGAAACTCTTGCCAGAGAAGATAAAGGTTGAAAGCAAGATTATTGCTATAGAGAAAAACATTTAAATGAACATCAAACTGTTAAATTCTTAAAAACATAACATTTATAAGTGAATTACCCCCAAACTCTGAATCTCCCTCACTTTAAAGCCTAAGCCCTGCCATTTCCACTACTACTATGCTAGTATGTTATACCCCTTAACCTTTTATTTATGACAGTAGTATATTCCTCAATAAATTTGCTCCAAGTTTTCCTTCAAAAGTACAAGATATTTATGAACAATATTTCTAAGTAGATTTGTTCCCTTCCAATGGTACCTACAGTTCTCTGCTCTGTCTGCTTTCCATATTTTCTCCTTATTTCATCCCTTATCTCTGGATTATGGTACTGGAGCTGCTATAATGTAGAAGAGGAATTTATATTTAAAAGCCACTCTCTGTTTAGAAGAATAAGGCAGCTTTCAGATAATATCTATCCTTAGATTTAATATCCTTTTGGGAAAATGCATTTTATTAAGAAACCTCATATAGTATTTATTCACTCCCCTTGGATAGAAAAGAAAGCTCTGTATACAATGTTGGGGATATTTGGTGTTGTAGTTGTTTTCTTTCTTAGTAGGGAATCCACAAAGGGGAATTAGGAGGTTCTTCCCACATTCTTTACTCAGATAAACAATTTTTTTTTGTCAACTGGGGATTACTGAATTGCTTAAGAAGTTTCATTAAGTGCTAAAGATAATATATTAGCTCCTCTTTCCAGATACACACTATAGTTTCCCATGTGATGTTATTAAAATGAGACAAACCTGTCTCAGGGAATTAGTAACTAAAGGTAGGAAACTACGTGCAAGATGCAGAATTGACCAAGCACCTAAACCCTATTAAGGACAAGCTGACAAATTTACCAGTCTTGTATAGACCTCTGAATGGAAGACTAAAGGAGCTAAAAGCAATAAAAATGTAATTGGTTACTTGGCAAGGATTTTTAGAATGCAGGCTGTGCTGAAAGTAGAATGCAAATGTGATGATGTGTGGGACTATAGTATACAAAAGATAGCTGATGAATGCTACAGCATTTTTGCCTTTTTTGGGGTAAATTTTTAGAAAAAAGAAAAAAAACATGTTCAATACATATTTGGATTAAAAGAACCAAACAAAATTCTAACCCATATATAACATTCATGAAATAAGTTATTAAAATATTATTGCCAATTTCACTGAATAGGTAATTCAATGAAAAAGAAGTTCACATTGGCATCAATATGTTTATCCATACATTGTTTTAACACATCTTATAGATGTCAATTCTATATAGATTTCCCCATCTCTTGGTTTGGCAAGACTGAAAAATGACTATAAACATGGGAAATTAGTTAGATTTGTGTGTACCTGATTTGTCAGAAAAAGCTAAAGATCATGGTTGAAGGAAACAATAATGAACTCTTTTTCATCTTGCTCAATATATATATATATATATATATATATATATATATATATATATATATATATATATATGTTTTTACTAGAGCTTTGTAGTTATACATAGTGGTTAGGCTTTTCCTGACAAACTCATACATGCATGGAAATCTATTTCAGTTCATGATCCTCCCCTTTTCCCTCTCTTCTCTCATTTTCCTGTCTCCTCCCTACTAGACTTCCTTTTGCTAGTCTAGTAATTTAAATTTGATTGGTTCTTTGTGTTACCTTGTTCTTTCTTCCCCCTTTCCTTCATTTTACTCTAATTCCCACATATGAGAAGAAAACATTTGACCTTTGAGTTTCTGAATTTGGCCTATTTCACTTAATATGATCTCTGTTTCCATATATTTGCAGGCAAATGCCAAAATTTCATTTCTTTTTATGGCTGACTTGAACTCCATTGTATATGTCTACCACAATTTCTTAATCCATTCATTTATTGATGACCATCTAGGTTGAGCCCATAATTTATCTATTATAAATGTGCTGCCACAAACATTAAGGTGACTGTATTATTGTAGTATGACAATTTTAGGTCTTTTGGGAAAATACCCAGGAGTGCGACAGCTGGATCATAATCAGGTCATTTTATCACTAGTTTTTTGAGAATTCTCCACCTGCTTTCCAGAGTGGCTGTGCTATCCTAGTGTTTACCAACAATGTACAAGTGTATCTTTTCCCCCACAACCTCACCAGCACTTACTGTTTTTCATATTCTGAGTATTGCTATTCTGACTGTAGTAAGAAGAAATCTTAGTGTAGTTTTGATTTGCATTTCCCTGGTTGATAGAGATGTTGAACTTTTTTTCATATATTTGTTGGCCATTTATGTTTCTTCTTTTGAGAAGTTTCTGTTCTTTTGCCTATTTGTTAATTGGGCTATTTGGGTTTTGGTGTTAAGTTTTTTGAGATCTTTGTATATTTTGGATATTAGTCCCCTATCAGAGGAGTAGCTGGCCAAGATTTTCTTCCATTTTGTAGGCTGTATCCTTACACGGTTAATTGTATCCTTTGCTGTGCAGAAGCTTTTAAGTTTGATGGCATCCAATTTATTGATTTGGGGTTTTATATCTTGTGCTTTGGGGATTGTTAAAAAAAAAAAACAAACAGTGCCAGCTATATGACTGAGTGTTGACCCTATGTTTACTTCTAGTGGTTGAAAAGTTTCTACTGTAATTCCTAAGTCTGTGATCCTTTTCAATTTGAGTTTTATGCAGGGTGAGAGACAGGTGTCTGGTTTCATTTTTCCACATAGAGGTATCCAGTTTCCCCAGCACCGTTTGTTTTATAGACTGTCTTTTTTTCCAAGATATGTTTTTTGACACCTTTGTCAAATAGCAGACAGTCATGGGTATATGGATTTGTGTCTGTGTCTTCTATTTTGTTCTGTGGGTCTTTATGTCTATTCTGATGACAGTATCATTCTGTTTTTGTTACTACAGCTCTCTAGGATAATTTCAGATCAGGTATTGTGATTCCTCCTGCTTTGTTTTTCTTGCTTAGTATTGCTGTGGATATTTTGGGTCTCTGATTCTTCCAAATAAATTTAATTTTCTTTTCTAATTCTTCAAATAAATGTCATTGGTATTTTGATGTGAATTGCATTGAATATGTATATTGCTTTTGGTAGGATGGACTTTTTGATAATATTGATTTTGCCTATCCAAGAACATGGGATATCTTTCCATTTTTGAAGGTCTTCTTCAGTTTCTTTCTTCAGTGTGCTCTGACTTTCATTATAGTGTTCTTTTGCCTCCTTAATTAGATTAATTTCCTTATTTTTTGAGATGATTGTGAATGGGATGGTTTTCCTGATTTCTTCATCAGCTAAATCATTGTTAGAGTATAGAAAAGCTATTGATTTGTGGGTGTTTATATTCTATCCTGACACTTTGCTAAACTCATTTAGAACCTCTAGAAATCTTTTGGATTTTTTTTTTTTGCTTGATTTGGGCTTCTAGATATAAGATCATATTGTCAGCACACAAAGATAGTTTCATTTCTTCTTTTCTGTTGCAGGGCCTGACCTTGCACATACATGGAGAAATGCTTATCTTGCTCATTGTGCCGCAGGGAGGTCCTAACATGGAAAGCTGTGTTTTGGGACAGAGTGCTATCAGAACACTGGTAAGTGCCATTTCTCTGCTCCCTTGACAAAGTTATTCCCCTGTTGGTGCAAGGACAGCCTATGTGGCAGCTTCTGGACTCTTGGTGTCTGGACTTCCCTAAGATGATATTTTGGGTGTCACTTCTGGCCTGTCATGACTGTTGTTATGTAAATTGGCACAAACACACTGTAAAAGCTATTTTTGCTGGGCAATAAAACAGATGCTGTTCTCTGAAACCATCTCTGGAGGGGTTTCCCTGTTCCCTCAAGCTCCCCACAGTAGATGTTGTAAGGGTTGGCCCCTCAGAACTTTTCCTATTTGTATCCCTTTGACTCCTTTTTTTTTTTTTTTTTTGCCTGATCACTCTGGCTAAGTTTTGAGGACTATATTGAATAGGAGTGATGAGAGTGGACTGCCTTGTCTTGTTCCTGATTTTAGAGAAAATGCTTGTAGTTTTTCTCCATTTAATATGATGAATGCATTTCTTTAAACACTAAAAAGAGAAAAAGTGTACCCAATATTTTTTAAAAAATATTTTTAAGAGTACATTATGGGTTATACATAATATTGGGGTTCATTCAACATAATAATAATAAATACATAAAGTATAGTGTGCTCCATTTCAGTCCCAAGTGCTTCCTACCCCCCCTGCCACCCTCACCCCATTTTCTTTTCTCTGCTGTACTGGTCTTTCTTCTATTTATTTATTTATTTTTAGTTGATGCTTTATAGATACACATAAAAGTGTGTATATTTATATAATTGTTTTTTTTCATATGTGGAAGATAGAGTGAAATGAGGGTAAATCCCATGAAAATAGAAAGGAGGTCAGTGTTTGGCAGATAGAAGAAACTGGAAAAGGGAGGAACTGAGGAATGAATGAAATCAAACAAATTATGCTATGTACATATATAAAATCAACTTTTTAACTTTAATGATGGTTCTAATTCAAGTTTGAGACTATTCATTAGTATAAATAAAAACCTAGAATAAGAGTAAGTGCTTTGCTGGAAATATTTTTGGGATATGATCAGTGTATAACTTACAGGTGATAGAAGAACTTTAGGTGGATGTGGCTTTGAAATCCATGAGCCTAGAGTAAATAAGTAACAATGTTACTGTTCCTGAAAAGGAGAAAGAGGAGGAAACCATACACTTCTGATAAAAGGGAAATGTGTTAGGACTCCATAATGAAACCTATATTGATCAATGCATCAGTACTTAAAAATCATCCTGCGTATCCTATATGGAGATTGATAATCTATGGTTTGTTTCTATTTGTTTGATTATTTGTTTAAATCTTTCTTAATAGCAGAGAGTGTATTCTTCCAATTGTGGAAGAGAAAATATTGCCTTTGACTTCTATCCTGAATCTAGACATCCTGACCCTAATAGCTAGTTATTCTGGGCTTGACTAGGCTGGTCATAAAAGAGGGCCCTTGACATTTTGGGGGGTTAGATTGTGGATCTGTAGGTCTAATTTGATGATGAGCACAGCTGTCAGAATAAAGGGAAGATTCAACTAATCTTTGCTGTAGATTAAAGTTGCATGTCAGTCTTCATCTGTCTGTGCTTTTATCCTTTACATTTCTCCTGGGTGGAGTAAGGAAGGGGGAGAAGGCACAGAAGAAATAATATTTGGAGTTTGGTTAATGCATGAATTGTTGTTATAATAATATTTTTTTCAATTACTAGCTTTCTTAGAATTTCCTATTTGGGTGATTTTAAGTCTTCCCCCCAATTTCCTAATTAATATTCAATAGCCCCATGAGAACATGAGAATTCCTGGTTCAATTGATATTTGACATTTCTTTGGTAATGTAAAAAATGTGGAAGAGATAAAACCATAGATGTTTAATTTCCCCATCTCTGTATTTCATAGTTTGTTAAACATGCCCATTTTTAACCATTAATTTTCATTATGATTTGTCACAATCTATGGTGCCATGCAAAACTTTGCAAAGGCTTTTTAAAGTTTGTGATGAGAAACACTTTCAGTTTTGTATTTGTTTTGAGTATAAGTTTTGTGAATTTTAAATGTTATATTTAGTTTATAAATTGGAAATAATGGATTTATGGGCTAAATTTTCCATGCATTAATGAGAAACCACAAAGCCTTAGAAGTTTTAGACTAACTTGCTTTTGAGCTAATAAATATTTTATGGTTCCTCTGGGGTTATTTTTCAAGCATTACATTACCAGACCTCAACCTAGATTGTTTTTTATTTCCTAATATATGTCTTGTTTGTTTGTAATTTCACTCCAAAATGGATATATAATAAATATTTAGTAAATATTATAAAAAGAAGAAACAAATAGTAAGCACCATATTTTAGTTACGTAATTGATACCTGCATTATACAAAGACCAAAGTATAATGCTTCCTTCCACATTTGCCCCTGGCTTTTTGCTTTAATAGGTATTTCAAATTGGAAATTATGAAAGCTTGAAAAGGTTTAGCAGAGGATTGAACAAAAAAGATGAGCAACTTTTAATTTTATTTTTTATTTCTTCTGTAGTGACTTTAGGGGAGGGGGTCATTTTTTGAATATCACTTGTCCAGATTCTATAGGAAGAGATGAAAAGCCATAATGACAATGTCACTATCAATTTAATGAAAATGTATTTAATGCTTTCTACTTATTCAGGCATCACAAGAGTTGCAAAAAGAGACTTAGTGGCTGTGCATGAGGACGTGGGGGAAGTGATCAGCCAATAACTTACAGGTAATAGAAGAACTTTGGGATGGATATGGCCTTCTTGTTACAGTGTGTAGAATTGTAATGAAGGAGGCTAGAATAGAGCAAATAAGTAACAATATTACTGTTCCTGGAAAAGAGAAAGAGGAGACCTGACACTTCTGAGAAGAGGAAAATGTGTTAGGACTCAGTAATAGAGACTATATTGGTCAGTACATTCGTACTGATTCATCATCTTGCATATCCTACATAAAGATTGATAATTTATGGCTTGTTTTCATTTGTCTGTTCATTTGCCAACGTAGCACTTGCAATATGTCTCTCAGTGATTCTGTGAATTCTGATGAAGAATTCCTGAGATCAGATTCTAAAATCGTTTTATAAAAGTATGGATTCTTTGGCCTCAAACAAAAGATAATAAGTCAGTGTTATTGGTGCTTTATACTACATATTATGAAGTCATCTACCTTAGCAATAAAACTTAGGGTGTCAATAAAACTTAGTAATAAAGGTAAGTACTATCTTAATGCAATCTTTTTTAAAAATCAAAATTACTGCAAAATGCAAAAGGCGAGGAAGAGATTATAAAACTTTAAATATAGATACAATCAGAATTACTGATCTTTCCTCAGGCTACAGTATGACTCAGCAGGACATTGTATCCTAAAATCCAAACAACAAGACAATCATGAACTATTACCAGGACTAGGGCCAGCCCTAGGGACAATGATTCCCTCTGCAGCCCGATAGCTGGTTTATCCCTCCTGTCAGGGAGTCCCGGTGGTTATGTCCTGCTTATTGCTGTAGCTTATGTGCTTCAGTTCTTTGTCCTCTCAGGCTGTCACAAAAGATTACCAAAGTTGTAGGGAGCAGTTGGCTACAATACTATAGTCTTTGGCACGATGACTTTGTACCTCATTCCAAGAGGGCTTTGTTAGTCTGTTTTTTACCACTGTGACCAAAATATGCAACAAGAACAATTTAGAAGAGGAAAACCATTTTATGCTCACAGTTTCAGAGGTTCAGTCCTTGTTCTGCTGGCTTCAAAGCTCTGGGTTTGAGGTAGGGCAGAGCATCATGGTGGAGAGACATGATGGAAGAACACTGCTCAGTTCATGGCAGTTAGGAAGAAGTGGGGATTGCGGGGAGTAAGACACCAGGAATAAAATATAATCCCAAAGACAAGCTGCTAGTGACCCACTTTCTCCAGTATTGCCCCAGCTGGCTAGAACTACCACTAAGTCTGGTCAAATGATTAGTTCATCCATGAATCAAATCACTGGTCAGGTTACAGCTCTCATAACCTAATCATTTCACCTCTGAAAATCCTTGCATTGTCTCATGCATGAGCTTTTGGGGAACACATCATAAGTAAACCATATCATTCTTCCCCTGGCCCCCAAAAGTTTATGTTCATCTCACAACACAAAATATATCTAGTCCAAATCCAAAGACTTCTCTGAGACTTAATGCAAGGTTTTGGATGAAAACCCCTGTAAACATGAAAAGCAAATTACATATGTCCAAAATACAGAGACACAGAGTAAAAATTCTCAGTCCAAAAGGAAGAAATAGAGGCATAGTAAAAAGGATGGGAACAGAAAAGACATCTGACCCAGCTGAGCAAACATTAGGTCCTTTAACTCCATGCCAAACATCTGGTCCACAAGTTGATGAGATGCAAGCTCCAAATGGCTTAGGCAGTTCCTCAGTTCCTTCCTTAAGGACTTGCTGGATGCAGTGCTTATATCTTCTCTCTTCTCTCTCTTTTTAAATTTGTTTATTTTTATGTGGTGCTAAGGATCAAACCCTGTACCCGACATGTGCTAGGCAAGTGCTCTACCACTGAGCTAGAGCCCCGGTCCTCTCTTAAGCTAGCTCTGTTTGCAGGTAGCAGCTTTCCTTGGCACATGTTCCACATCACTGTCATCTCTTAATCGAGGGATTCTCCATTGCAACTTTGATATTCTTCACCCAGTTTCATGCATGGACTTCTCAAGGGCTTCCTGCAGGGATTTTTACCCCTGCTGCACTTTGCTTGTCCTCCCAAGTCTTCCCTTTAAAGCTTGAACTGGGGCCCAGAAGTCCAGCATTCTACATTCCTACAGAACTAGCAACGTGTGAATGATGCCAAAGTCTGCTGCCAGTTCCAGTAGTAGTCAGGCTCCCTTTGACCAAGGCTTCAGCATCCTCTGATTGCCTGAATGTCTAAGCATGGTAAGTCAAATCCTGGAGAAACCAGTTCCTAGGCACCTGTGTGTGATCTGTGCATCTCCATGGTTTCTTCTCAAAGGAGTTTTCCTTTTTCATACCCTTGAACCATGAAGACATCTCATGGATTCCTAAGATGCTCTCAAGGCATCTTTACCAATGTCTTTGGCAAAGTACTTAACTTTTCTTTAGTGGTGATTATCTCTTCAGCAACCGCAACTTCTTTGGCCCCAATATTACATGTGCTTCTTTAAGGGCCAAACAAATTTTCAAATGTTTTCTCTTTGATTTTTGCTCCTGATTCTCACAGTTTATAGAGCTGTTTATTAAGCTAGCTCTGTTTGCAGGTAGCAGCTTTCCTTGGCACAGTTTATTGTTTATAGAGCTGCTAACAACACTCATGTCACCATCTGAATGTTCTGCTGCCTTGACATTTCCTCTGCCAGATTAATTAATCCATCACCTTTAAACTAAGCCTCACAGAAAGGCTCAGGACACAGGAAAAATATGGAAAACTTTTTGTCAAAATGTAACATAAATGGATTCTAGCTCAATTGCCAATGGATTCCTTGTTGCCCTATGAAATCTCATGAGCACAGACTTTCCACATTCCTATCATCATTCTGGTCTTCTGAGATCCCACCAGTCACTCATTAACTTCATTCACAACATTCAAATTCTTCTCCAGTCTGCATTTCCAAACTTTTCTAAACTCCTTCTGAAATCCAGTTCCAAATGCTTTTGAACCACATGGTCAGCTACTGGCATAGTAATGACTCCACTCCTCAGAACTAATTTTTCTTAGTTAGGTTTTCATTGCTGTGATCAAAATACCCAACAAGAACAGCTGAGAAGAGGAAAGTTTATGTTTGGCTCATAGTTTCAGAGGTCTTTCCATGGCCAGCCAGCTGCATTGCTCTGGGCCATAAGTGAGTAAGAGCATCATAGAAGAAGGGCAGGGTGGAGGAAAGCTTCTTGGTTCATGGCAGCCAGGAAGCAGAGACAGGCTGGAGACAAGGCTGCAGAGGGGATAAATGCTTCCAGGTACATTCCTAGTGACCTACTTCATTCAGCCATGCTTCACCTGACTATAGGTACTATCCAGTTAGTCCATTCAAATTATTAATCTATTAAGTAGATTGAACCACTGATTATAACTCTCATATTTTAATCATTTCACCTCTGCATTCCTGCATTAACACAGTAGCTTTTTAGGGATACCCCTTAATCAAACCACAATGAAGTCTTGCAAATTTCCTTTTACAGGCATCTATATTTAAATTCATAATCATCTTAGAAGAACTGAAAAACTAAAGAATGTTTTCTAATTCCAACATAAATGAATAACAGAAAATAAATGTTTATTTCTTAGATGATTTAGGGGGCTTCAGATACAAAATTTAGTTTAAACTTCGATCAGACAAAGTGCATCTCCTGTTGTTAGTTTCGTTTATGCTCATTGAAGTGAATGGTGATAAATTAATTGACAGTTTTCATGGACATATATTAAGAAATAAGTTTAAATGTTATTGAAAGATATTTTTGGAGGAGTAAAATAGT
Organism: Callospermophilus lateralis; assembly: GCF_048772815.1. Taxonomy (NCBI): domain Eukaryota; kingdom Metazoa; phylum Chordata; class Mammalia; order Rodentia; family Sciuridae; genus Callospermophilus; species Callospermophilus lateralis. The sequence goes on along the minus strand of NC_135316.1, from coordinate 93,314,449 downwards.
TTATATGCCTTTGGTAGTCTTTAAAAATAATTTTAGAAGGACATAAAAGTTAAAAGTAAAATTCATGTAAAACTAATCATTTCAAAAAAATCCTTATTATTATTTACCATCTACATGGCATGGGTACATAAAATAAGAAGACAACAAATACAAATATTCTTTATTTAAATATTTATTTTTGTTTAAAGTAAAATATGCTCTATATAACATAAATAATATATATCAGGCATTGTATTGTAGACAAATAGAGACACTTAATATCACCAACCCCACTCTGAGAAATTGAATCACAAAAGCCTCAGTAGAAATTATTTTTAAGTGTTCTTGTGAGAAACGATTTCACAATTTGATCAATAGACAGGGTGTAATATGTGTATATTTGATCAATTTGCATGACAGTCATAATAATGAATGTGTCCTGTGCAAAGGATAGAGGGGGAAAATCCATTTAGAAAGAAAAAAAGTAACATCTCCTGTCCTCTGTGATTCTTCCTCATGGTTTTGTTTCCTAAACTATGCATTATAAAGTATGAAGCCATGCCCCATGCATGTAGTCATCAGACAAGAGCAGGAATGGTTTATGATAGCCCATGAACCTTTAGGTCTCAGGGAAAAAAAAAAGATTTTTGTATATGAAATTAACTCATTTAACAAGTTTAGCTTTCTCGATTTTTCTTAGGTAACTGCTGATAGGTTGTTAGAAATCTATTGGGAAGATAGAGGTAAATGGGGGAATCTGAGGACAAAAGGAAGAAACAAAACATTAAAATTTAGCACGTTTTGCAAGAAAACCAAGAGAAGAGAAAAGAAATCAGCAATGGTGACTCAGTCTGTAGAAATCTCAGGGGAGAAACAAGGAGATCCTCCCTGCTTAATAGTCTCATTGTGCATCATGAAATTATGGCACAACACAGTAAACAATTCATCAAAACAATCAACTTGATTCTTTATAAGAATGACAATGAATTCAATATTTCTGTTGAAGAGTGAAAGAAAGAAAATTCTATATTTTAAAATTGTTTTTAACCAATTCTGAGCATGTATGTGTGTGTTTGTGTATGAATGTGAATGTACTCATACTGAAATAAATGAAAAAATTACTTTTAAAATTAATTTGAGATGCTTTTAATTGATATAACAGAATATGAAACAGATATTTCTCTATTATGAGCATTTGTTTAACAAATATTAGGAATCGTATGTATCCCCTAGAGTAATGATTTCTTTTTACTATTTAAGAAGTGTATCTATAGAGGAAGGAGGCTGGAATTGATATTAAAAACCCTTGGTATGAGACACAGCTCCATAATTTACTATTTCTGTGATCATGAATAAAAATTACATCAACTTTTAGAATTACACCTATTGAGAAAAATAATGTCCGTTCTATCAATTTTGATGTGATGTGTATCAGATTAGGTAATGAGTGGGAAAAAAATATCTGTAAATTTATGGAGTAATATATACCACTTAAATACATATATCATTTAAAAAAAGCCCAAATGTGAAAAAGAATTAGTACTTCACAGTGGAAACCATTAACATCTTATTGCAATAAGTGCAAATTTATGCCAATGATTTATATAACATTTCATTTTTCTTTCACTAGGTTGAAATTGTGGCCTTGATCTCAAACTCTTGGGCTCAAGCAACATTGCTGCCTCAGCCTTTGAGGTGTCATAACAGGTATGTGCCACCTTGTCTACAGGTTTACAACCTTTTAAAACATAATATTTGTAATTGTCTTCTCAGTATGAGTGAATTTAAATAATGAACCTGTCCAATCTATTTAGACTTGATTATTGAAATTATAATTTCATTTTTAGTACTATTTTGTAAAGAGAGTTTTTTTTTTTGTAAAGATAAGAATTAATATTCTCATAGCAAGATACCATAAACCCAGGTCAAAAATTACCTTCATCAATTATAATCCTGACTATTCTTTCCAACCATGTGTCTTGTAATACATATTTGGTGATAATTACATTACATTTTTAGTAAATTCATTTGAGAGTCCTATCCAACCTGCATTCTTATGGCAAAAAATGAATTGCATACATATATTCATATTTTTAAAAAACTTTTTTTGGTTCTACATAGACACAATATCTTTATTTTGTTTATTTATTTTTATGTGGTGTTGAGGATTGAATCCAGTGCCTCATGTGTGCAAGGCAAGCAATCTGCCACTGAGCCACAACCCCAGCCCCATATATTCACATTTTTATACATTTTTAGAGAATTCACAGATATCTTGAGTCAATCCATGAATTCCCAGTTAAGAATACTGTTATATTCCTAAGAAAAATACCTATGCAATGGGTATAATTGAATTCAAAGTAGACCTGAGGTTTTCCCTGAATTTACCCAACAACATATAGTGAAATGTTTCTAAGAACTTAGTCATAAGAATAACACACTGAGATATCTTGCTTCTTCACTTTAGATGGTTTTAGGATTTTTTGTAGATTATTAAGAAAACCTGAAATATATGGAAAAAATGAAACAATTTCTAAAGTACTGCAAATAATGATAGAAAAAGAAATTGAGTTAAAAGTGGGCAAAATAAACCTTTTAAAATTATTGTCATCATTATTTATACTTTCTTAATCATGGGACTATTATATTTTATTGTTTTCCTAGAAGAAAGTACCAAGCACAGCATCACAATTCCTTTAAAAGTAATGCCTCTTTTGAAATTTGTTTTTAGATCGATGATATTTAATTCATTGGATAATTACAAGGAGCTTGAGAATATCCCATATTCAGTTGCTCTGAAGGTATAGTTACCTACCAGAAGAGTTAAGCTAGGTGGAATTCATGATTGTCTGATAGGACAGCTTCTGCATATTGTAGGGCTATTTTTAAAGACTGAGTAGCCTAGATGTCCTAGGCTAGAAAAATCCCAGACCTTCATTTCTATTTTGAAGTTGGATGTCTTTATTTAATGCAAATATAATTTGGAACAAACAGATATTTCTTCTTTCCTGTCATCTACTCCCTACTCCACTTTAGTTGTAGTCTGTCACCCAGGTTTGCTTGGGTCATAAACTTAAATTTTGCAATATTTTTCTAGATGGAGAGTGGAGCAGGAAGTGCAGGAACAAAGGGTTCTCCCTCACCATAATAGAGATCACCTCGAAAGACACCTGGGAGACACAAACCTCTGGAGTGGCTTACAACAAGTAAAATCTAAAATTGAATCTGTCTTTCCAAAATGCAAGGAAACAGCAAGAAGCCCAATTTGAGTTTTAACACTGAATCCTGTTGCTTATGAGCATGCACAGCCTCGGCATGAGAGTGGGCCAGCATCCCAGAAGCACTAGGAAGCTCCTCACTGGAAGAATAGGCTCTACTGGGGTCCAACATTATTCACATCGCTGGACCACAGCCACTTTTGTGAATGATACATTTTTTTTTCCCCAGAAGAAACAATTTGTCCAGACAAATTTAATGTGGTGTTTACATGTTGACACCTGTACTGCCTCACCTCCATCAGCCTGACTCAGATAATTCTTTGGAATTTGAATCAGAGTTAAAACCAATAAGATTTATTATTTTCTTCTGAGATGTCTTCAAAGACTTTTAAGCAGAAGAGTTGTGTGACCAGATTTCCATTGAGAAAAGCTCACTGACAGGGCTGCAGAGTAGGGAAAGACCAGCACAAGTCAAGAAACCTAAGAATTCAAATAAAAACTTACGCAGCTAATAAAATCAGAGCAGTGTTACTTGAGTACTTTCCATCTCTCACCAGTTTCCAGATTCATCACCAAGAGACCACACAAGGTGCACAGGACAAGAAAATGCCAAAGACTTTTGGCATTTTGCACTGTGCCCAAGATTTTCTTTTAATCCTGGATGATGTATTGGGAAGTATAAAAGTTTGAAAAACCATAAGAGCAGCTCAAACTTTGAATGTTTTGAACTTAGTACAAAAGAGATTAAACTGAAAGTTGTTATTAAATAAGAATAGTTATCTTTGCTTTAACTACTCTAGTAGCTCCATGGATTCTGATGAATAAATATAAATAATGTTTTAAAAAACCTGTTTGTACATTACAGTATTAATTATTTGTGTTAGGTTGGAATGAAGCAAATGTAGGAAAAATAAGAGAAATGACCTGTGCTCTCGTTTATATTTTATCTCCCATTTTCTTTTGGGCACTTCTTTCAATGTTCAGTTTAGCATTTTAAGTTGTCTTTCGGTCCATGCTGTCTAGATGATTAACTGTAATATTAAATGATAATCTTGTTAATATTAATTACAGAGGTCTGAGAAAAGTCCAGCCTAGTCAAAATCACTTAAGATCTGGAATCAGGGAGTCCACATTTCAGCTTGTCAAGGTCAGGCAGCCCTTAGGGAGTCTGGAGCTTTCCAGAGGGCTCTACTAACATTTTAGGGTCTATTAGCATCTCAGTTCCCACATTCCTTCCCTGTCCACTAAGAGGTCCTCAACCTCCTCAGCAAACTTCTCTGCCTTGCTCCTGGCTCTGGAGCCAGACTAGCATTAGTGGAGAGGCACCTAACATGCTCAGGTAGGCAATGGGTCACATTTTCCCAGTAGAATAATGCCAACTTTGTCCCCAGATAACACATTTTGCCTCTTTACTCAGACCAGGTCCTAACCTCCACTCCTCCTTGCCATCTCCCTCTCTCTTTATGTATTTCTTTGTCCAGATTATATTCTTGTCATGTAATTAGTACCAGAGTCCTTCTAGAGCTGGATTTATGTTTTGCTCTAATCAGTCTCCCCTTCAAAGCAATGGCTAATTCTTCGCAAACACTGGCTCTGTGACTGGGACAGAAAATTGTGACAGATGTATCATTTGCCCTGCTGAGTTTCAGAGTAGCGCCTGTAGAGGTACCTTAATTACATTGTGTTGGGCATCAGGAGGCTGACTGTTAGCTGGCTCACCATCTGTTGTCTGCATTCTTCCCACTGAGTTGGACTTGGACTCACAGGTTGAGTTGACTCTTTCTACCTGGAGCCAGATCATTGTTCCAAGTGTTCACCTTTTCCTGTCTGGCCCACACCGCATGATTTTGGGCAAAATGACTATTTGGCAAAAAACTGTGCATCAGTTAGGCTATATTTGGCTTTCTACAGTGGGAAACCTGGCTCAAACTTCTACACACAATGTAGAAATATATTAATTTTCAAATCTTGAAGGGCAGAGGTAGGATGGCTTCCATGATGATATCTAGTAATGATATATCCACACATGCAATTACAAAGAAGGCACAAACATGATTTGTAGACCATAAAATATGCTATGGTTTTTCCTTTTCATTAGCATACACATGAGAAATGGGAGACATTTATTTCTAGAAATGACTTAATGACATATGTATGAATAAATTAGTTTAAGTGTATATGAAATCCATTGAGGTCTTCGACCTATATTTGTGTAAACATTTAATAATGTTTTACAGAAAGACCTCTAAGTGCCAAATATTATGGGCAACTAGATAGGGATAGCAACATACCAATCCTGTCCCCAGGTTGCTTGCTAATTAGATGCTGATTAAGTAAAAGGTTGGGGCATAGAAAAGTGAAATTAATACCACCATAAGCACATTTGATATCTTTTATCTTAACTGAACTTATGAAAAGATACTTTAAAAGATAACCAATAGAAAATGATAGACTTAAAAATCTTTTCTTTGAACATATTTATCCAGAAAATTCCTTGAAGGAAGAGAGTACTTTTCCCTAAGACCTTAATTTATAAAATTCTGAATTCAGGTACATTGTATTTGAGTCAGTATTTATAAATTAATCTGGGTAGACAGAACTTTCCTTGGTGATTTATTTTTGGTAAAAATTGATTCTTGCTTTATTCAGTTTTACCTCTAAAAGTATGGGTCTTAAATCAATGTTAATATTTATGATATAATTATTATCATGTTTTTCCTCTCTCTATATATATGCACACACACACACATACATATATATAGACACATGTATATATATATATATATTTTTTTTTTCAGTATAGCTCTTTCAATACCCCATTAATGTAGATTAAGAGTAAGTTGTTTAAGGTCACTGTCATATTTTCACATAGATATTTTTAAGGTAAGTTTTGGAAACTAATAAATGGAAATTTGCTTCTGTTTCTCATTTCATCATAAAGCTACTTACCCGTGGTTGGGGCAAGGGCAGGGAGAGTTTCTACAAACCAAGGAGTCTTGAATTATCTCATGTGCAAAATCCACTTTCACACATGCACTTGTTTTTGATCTTTACAGAAATGGTATAGATTAAGTTTGGAGATTATCTTTGTACTTCAATAGAAAAGATGTGTTATATAGATACTGTGTCTGTGTAGAAGCTGCAACTTCTCTTATATCTCAGATCTTCTTTTTATCTGTACTGAGAGTTAAGATAATTTCTTCACCTATGACATAATTTCCCCAATCTGAAATGGAATAAAATTACTTTTTCACTTATAGGAATTTTTGAGTGGATTAATAGAAAAACCATAGTATCAAAATATTATACTGATATAAATAAGAGGTTCAGACTGAGGGAGACAAGAATGACTGAGGTAAATCTATCAGGTTTTTCATTTAAAGAGTATAGGGAAAAAAAAGAAAGAAAAGAAAACAAGCAGTAAGGATATAAGGATATAAAACATGAAAATCTGCACTGTTTTAAATAAAAGATGGAGATTTAAGTTTCCATGTATCCTCCTAAGCCTTCAGAAGGGGACATAAAATTGCAAATGAGAAGTCTGAGTGAAGGAAGGTACCATGAAATCTTTTGAAACTTCAAAGTCTTCCTCTCTTGTCCTGACTTCAATACAACTCACAGGAGAAGTTCATTGGATCCACTGGGGGCCACCACATTTTAAGAAGATACATCTCACCAGTCTTGATGTAATTCATACATATACACTGTGAATACAGAACACACTTGAGAACAGTGTAGTGTTCCTCATGGGATAAATGATCCTCATTTATCACCCTAGTGTGTCCAGTACTGACTTCAACTTAGAACTGAGAATCTGGGAAAAGAAATAATTACCAAGAAGTCCCCAAAACATAGCCTCTTGCTTTAGCTACAGAATATATTTTGTAGGTCATTTAATATGTCAGCTTTATGTTTTCTATGTATATACTTGTAAGTCATGTAAAGGACTTGACATTCACATTTTGTTCTAAATATCATATTATCTTTGTCAGGAAGTCAGATAAAAAGTCAGGCTTAGGTGATTTCAAGAAGCAATAAAGAGGGTTGGGGGTGGAGCTGCATGGTGAGCTCCAGGCTTCAGTCCTCAGCACCCAAAACAAAGAAAGAACAGAAAACCCTACAGTCTCATGATAGGGGGCAGTTGTATTTGATGTCCTTCACTGAATTTACAAGAGGACAGTTGTCTCTTTGTCTGATAGTCATATCAGATAAGATATAGATCTTTTAAAACTTCTATAATTAGGCAGCCATATTATACAATTTGGTTTATAATCAATTCCTTTTGACCCTGGCCAAAGGCAACTGAGAAGTCAATGAACATTCAAAGTGTGGCATATATGGATTTGTGGAAGTGAAAAGATACTGCAGTGAACTAAGTCAAGGTACCTGATTCTGCTTCTTTACATTGTAGAAACTTTCACATCCTAAAATTTCAGACAGGAACCTGGTTCTAGTGTATTTAGGAGAGAGAGAGAATTTCCATCTTGGATGCCTGAAAGTTGAAACTTCTACTCTATCCAAGTAAAGTCATTCTCTTCCTTCAATTCTCCATTATGATAATGTTTAACAATTTCTGTCAAAGATATTTTCATTCACTGATTTATGTAGAGATATTTAGGTCAAATTAGCTATAATTAAGTATGTAGTATTCTAGCTCCAGATTTAAAGGGGGTCAGGATCTAATATTTTTTATTGTTAATAAGATTAAGCCAGATGTATGTCACTTGGGATCTAAACTCTTCCTCCAGGTCCTTTCTTTGAATAACTATGCACTTTAAAGCAATCATCACTATTTGTCCTACTAACAGTGGTCAGAACCTTGCACAAATTCAAATTCATTACACCTTAAAAGTCTACAAAAAGCTTTAATTTTCTCCCTTTTTTTCTTTTCTTTTGTTCTGTTTTACATAGTTTTAGTAAAAGAAGAATACAGCTAAAAAGGTAAATGTTTACACTCATTTGGGATGATCAATTTATTAGTAAACAAAGATTTGAAAATAAGAAGAAAAGCCACATCTCAGGACAATGATAGCAGAAATTCTAGAGCCTCACACTCCATTTCAAACATGTTATCAGTACTTTTTTTGGATTTTCTTTTGGCACTGAGGATTAAACCCAGGCACTTTACCACTGAGTTACATCCCCAGTCATTTTTTTTTTTTTTTATTTTGAGACAGGATATTCCTGAGTTGTGGAGGCTGACCTTGAACTTGTGATCCCTTCTGCCTCTTAGCCTCTTATCACTGGGATTAAAGGCTTGTGTTATCATGCACAACTGACCCTACATTTTCAATGGTAATCATGGTGATATTTATTATTGAATGAATTCCTACTATATACCAGGTAGTATAATTTTTTTTACATATTTTTGAAAATTTTAATTCTCACAGAAGTCCTGAGAATTATGTGTAAAATTCCCCTCCACATCTCTATTTCTTTTTCTCCAGGGGCTAAAAATAATACTTGACCTATTAAGGGGTGAGTTAGATATATGGCTATAAAAGAAAAGTTCATAGGAAAAGTGTGTTCAAATGGCTTTATAACTTTTATTTTCAATGAGATACATTCCAATTAAGCTCAGAGGGAATAATCATTATTATATTATTTTCTCTTATAGCAATTATATCTTATAGATGATTGTATTAATTTTAACATAATGATTGATTTTGATTCATTATCAGGTTTAAGGTTCTATTAATCATGAACAAAGACAGAAATAAAATTTGTTCTTTCCTTTTGAAAAATCAAATAAGGGGTGTTAACTAAATTATGATCATGAAAATCTGTAATGTAGTAATAGTAATAAAAATGACATTTTTTAAGAGACAACTGACTGACATAAGAAAAGTTATTAGTGAACAGAATGTAATTGCATTCTGATCACTGAATCTTTTACCTTGTGGAATGCCAAAGCTCGGCTACAGAATTTCAATGTGTACAGTTTTGACTGTTTCAAAATTCAAAAAATTACGAATCAAAACACTGCAGTCAGCCATCTGTAGCCTGAGCCTTTAAAAACCTCTTCAACTGCCAGGAGACCACATTAATCAATTTATGATTTATAGTGGACTTATAATTGATTTTCATTTGAAATCATAAATATAAAATAGTTTCCATTAAAATAGACTCACACTCCTACCACTGAAATAATGCACTATTCTTCTGACAATATAAAGTTGAAGTTCAAGTTCATAAATGGAAGAGCTGGGTTCAAGTAGCTGAGTAAATGCAGAATTAGATTTGTAACTGCCTCTCTAAAGTAAAACCAAGATGAATAGAGACAAATGAAAGTAGTTTTGTAGCCTGAATAAATCATTTTAAGTACAGGTTTGAAAAAGACTCTTGAATAATGACTTTTATTATCTAAGTACTATTTGTAATATCATTCTTCTCTATTAACAAACTTGCCACTTTTTTTAAAAACAGATATCTGGAGTTAGCATGAAGATACTAAATTTGAAATAGCATCGTTAGTGTCCTAGATTCTAGCATTTTATTCTGCCTTCAGTGTCTTAAATATCATTTATGAGCAACTCCAACTCACACGTAAAGGCTGAGCAAATAGTGATATTAAATAATCAAAAAGAATTTCATTGTATTACAATAAAGAGTCTGATATAGAATAAAAAACAGTCAGTTTCACATATTGTGAAGGCAGTAAGATTGAGTCATGAAGAAGAAAGCAGGAAGCTCATGAGTAAACAATATAGTCAAAATATTTTTGCAGAGGGTGTGATACATCTAGAAAAATGTGTGTGTGTGTGTGTGTGTGTGTGTGTGTGTGTGGTTTCATTTCAAATTTCATTTGTAATTGCCTTTTGACAAATAAAAGAAAAAGATATTTTTGATGTCAATGAGATGATAATGTCATCAACATATTCATATTTCTTCAAAAATCTTTAGCCATAAAAACACTTGAGCTTCTTCTATTTTCATGTGGGATCAAGCAGACAACTAAAATTCATTCTGATATTTTGGGAGCCCAGTCTCACTACCCATTTGTGACCATCTTCCCTTCTGAATCCTGGGAATTGAAAACTCTCTCTCATTCATTTCATGGACATTTTTCTCCTTCTCCTTTAAGCTCACTGGAAGCATTTATGACTGGTGCTGAATCTCTCTCCTTTCCTAGTAGCACCCCTTTTTTCTGTGTTGGCAGAATTCCCATGTGGCAGGTTAGTACAAGTCTGCCCCTCCCCCAGTCCTTGGAACCTATTCTGAATCCAACTTAGGACCTTATCTGTTATCCACACAACCAAGGGAAGCCCTCAGAGAGCATTCATTCCTGTTAAAAACAATGAGGATGTGTCTTCCACAGTTGGATGTGTGCATGTGCATAAATATGAGCTAATTTCCTTAGTATTGTGCCTGTTCTGGAATCCTGAGTAAATGTATGAATTAATAATTTTTCCACTGTCTAGAATCATACTAGCTACTATTTTAAACATTTCTATAGGGACATGTGCATTGCATTACAAAATAAAATTTAAAAAAATATATAAAAGCTAAATTCTGGTGTTTTCTGACCTCTATATATCCATTTATACATACTTCACATAGATTAACAACTATAAAACAATTAGAACATACCAAATATACTTAATTTGTGAAGAAATATTTTCTAAATGTAATTTTCATTAATGCTTGTCTAGGGCATCATGAAAGCATTATTTTTCAGTATTATTAATTCAGAAAAAATAAGGTATTTGTTCATTACATTTCTGATAGGTACTGAAAATTTTGTTCAAATTAATTTTATATTTCATCTTGCTTAATTCTTATTGGTTTTAAAATAGATCTTAGAATTTTCTGAGTAGTCCATATATTTCAATTTTGCATAAATATGATTTAAATAGCTAATTTGAAACTCCACAAAAAGTCACGTTTCCCAAACATGCCACTTCTATAATAAGTTGAATATTAAGTCTATAACTTCTTATTGGGCTGAAAGATAAAGGAAATATTATGTCAAAATGTAATGGAGTTTTTACATAAAAAAAATCTGAACCAAAACTAAAACAACAAAAATCAAACACAATATTACAAGTGACACTATTTTTCCTGCAGAAAATGTTCTCATGGAACAGTGTGGTTGACCAGACCCAGAATGGCTGTGATTACTTCTTTTGGAATCTTGAAATGTGGCCTTGTGCTTCTACAAAGTCCTCAGTTGGTCCTTTTTTTATGGCTGTAGTGTGTCTAAGTCTATAGCTCTATAATCTGTCCTAGTGTATAATTTGTAGTCCTGGATACACAGGAAACTGGAGACAAAGTTAGAAATTGTACCTGTTTCCTAAGCCTGTGATTCAGTTGCCATGGTTTGCTAAACGTTGGAATAACCAGATGAAAAGATTGAAAGTAAGGAAGCTTGATATGCTTGGTAGGGGTGTGCTATAGTTTGGTTGTGGAATGCCCACAAAGACTGTTGTGTTGAAGTCTTGGTCCCCAGAGCAGCAATGTTTAGAGATGGTGCTCAAAGGAAGTGATTCAATCATGAGAGCTCTGACCTCATCAGTGAATGACTTTATTGATGGATTCATAATTGAATGTACTAATTGCGAAGTGGTGGAAACTGTAGGAGATATGATGTAGTTGGAGGAAGTAGGTTATTGTGACCATGCTCTGGAAGGGTATATCTTGTCTCCAGCCCCTTCCTCTCACTCTTTCTGCTTTCCATCCAGCATGAGGTAAGTAGCTCTGGTTTACCACAAACTCCCCACCATACTGTTCTCTCTCACACAAGCTCACAGCAATGGGACCAAGTCACTATGGATAAAAATGTCTGGAACTGTGAGACAAAATAAATCCTCCTCCCTTAAATAGTTTTACTCAGTTATTTTGTCACAGGAATAAAAACCTGACTATCTAAGGATGTATGAATAGACTTCTCCCTTGAGAGATGGAATAGCATTATCATCAACCAAGGATGTCCGCCTTGGGGCCCTGGGTGTCTTGAGGAGCCATACTCAGCTCACATTGCTGAGCCTGTTAGGGGTGGCTGAGAATACATCCTCAAACTCATTCCTGTAATCATAGCCTCTAAGAGATTTATAGGTGAAGCAATTGAGTTCCTCAAGAAATCTGCCAGGTCTTCTGTGAATCTAGGGCAGGCCTTATGGTGAGATTAGTAAGTGGCCTAACACATAACATCTGAGGCAACAATTTTATGTTAATTGGAGCCAGAGTACCCATGTAACTTTTTCTGAGGATGTTAATAGGTGTTAGATTACAAACTAAAACTGATAGATATGTTCTTTTAAGACACATTGGATTTACAAGTTTAAACATATTTCTGTACTGAAAGACACAGGATTTTTGATATTCTATTATGCATTGTAAATGTATACTACTCAAGCATTTTAAGAAACTTCCCTGGACCTCACCTTCTGTTCCCATCCCTCTGTACCAGAGAATTTACTGATATTAATATCTTATATTTTATCTCTTTGAGAACTTTTATTTTAGAACTTACATAATTTTAAAACTTTATGTTTTGTCTTGTGTAGTTGAACGTAGCCTGGTGGTAAAACTAGATGAAGAATTTTGTATATATGTGAGTGTGTATTTATACATATGCAATTATGTATATAATACATATCTGTATGAGAATCAAAAAGGTGATACATATTTGTGTGTTTGTATATATATATATACACCTGAAGAGAAAGAGGTCTGATATTTCCAGGTTTGTGGGAGGCAGGCTCATCTGTGCACATAATGAGGGCTTTTGAATGGCAGGGCAGAATGCATGCCTGGGTCCCCGATTGAATCAAGAAGACAGAAAATGAAGTAGCAGAGAGAATTTTCTGGAGTCAAAGGAGAGAAGGCATTGAAGACAGATGTCTCAGTTTTGTCAGTGTCAGTCCTCAGTGCCTCTGTTCAAGTGCAAGAAGAAAGACTCTGAAGGCTGAGATGCTGTTGAGAAATGGATTGACCTTTTGTTGAGAATTACATTGTGAGAGTGATGGAACATAAACCTGAAATGGCAAGTGTGAAGTGAGTGACTTCACTGGAAAAGGCAACAACCAGGACGTGTTTTCTTCAAAGTAAGGTAAAGAACACTTTGGCTTTTGAGAGCAATAGTTTATTAATGTTCTTTCCAAAGTAAATAAGAATTCTGAAGCTAAAATATTTCATGATTTATTCTTCACTTAAAAGTATTGTTAGAATTTGAGGCATACAATAAGCAAAGGCTATATATTAACACACACACATATGCATTATCAGTTTTATAGAACAGGAGATGGCTCTGTGTCCATTGAAATGCAAGCAAGCTTAAAATGACTATAAATCCACAAATTGCATTCACTGAATAGACTGTGTATATCGTGTATATGTGTTTGTCTTATATATGACAGGTAAACTTACACTTTTGTCATTCAGTACAAATTATCCAGAATGCTTTGTTTGATAAAAGAGTTTGGTTTATGCATTTAACTGTAACAAAAGTAGAATTAAAAAAAATAATCCCAGTGAATTCAATCAACCTGAAGAAATTGTAAATGCTACCTTATTCAAACAATAATATTGATAATTTTTTTATTTATTTCCCCATATCTAACCTAGCACATTCAAATTTCTACTTCTGGAAAATTTCTTTTTCATGTCTGTGTATTTCTAGTTATAATAGTTTATTTTTCCTGACAATTTTGATGTTGTGGTGAACAAGTGTTTGTAAAAGGCATAAACTTAAGATATTAGTATGCACTTTTATATTTTTAATTGAGAAATTAAATATGCCTTCTCTAGATAGATACACAGGTAGATAGATATGATAGATACAGCTATTTCCCCCTAATCACATGCTTTCACATTTTTTAAGAAGATGGCTTTAAGAGCTTTCCATAAAATAATATGGAAATTTGACATAATGTAAAGATTGATCATTTTTCTGGCTGAAATCCCTTTACATTTAAATTATATAAACCGACTTAAAGAACATGAACATGAAATATGTGCTAAACACTGTGACTCTGATAGGATGCCTTTGACCTTAGAGATGGTCATGGACTGTATCACTCTGCTTTCCCTCAAATGAGTTTTGGATCTGATAATCATATTAAGACAGAATCACATCAAAATAGTAAGTAAATCCTGTATCATTCCTTTGTTTGATCACGTTTCCTATCATACCCACCCAAGTCTAGGCTACGGCATGATCTAGTCAAGTGCTATGCAGAGCTGCCGATAGACAATGGCTAACTTAGATCACTCAGACATTGTAGGAGAAGGGACCATGTGCAGGTGAAGAGGGAGGGAAACTTCCAGATCTTTTCTCCTAAGCCCACCCATGCATCAGGTCTGGACTGTGGGAGAGAAATGACCTTGGTATTGTCATGCATTTTGTAAGTAGTAGCAATTATGTGCAGCCTGCGATGAGAAGCTCTGAAAACAGAAGCTCTTTCGTGCCAGCACAGTAATGCAGAAGTGAGGGACTCTATGCACAAAGACAGAAGTCGTGGGGAGAAGAAAGCTTTCCTTTTCTGCAGACTGGATTACTACTCTTGTTGTGTTTAGGTCTGAGTATACACCATATAAGAGAAAGAAGTCCTGACTATGCCTTCAGCCAAATTCAAAGCTTTATAACCAGACTGGCCTAACACATGCCTGAAGGAAGGGAGAGAAGGAGGGAGGAAGGAGAGATTTCAAGAGAGAAAAGATGGCAACACCATAGTAGAAAAGAACTATGAATTTTTGTAAAGTCAAAGTCCAGAGCTGGTTCACACTGTGTTGTGTAGGTAACCTGTAAGGTTTTTCTAGTTCTAGAGCTTCACAACTCCACTTTGGCTTTAGGACTTTCTAAATTCTGTTCCACTTTCCCTTGTCTTTCAGCCTCCACTTTCTCTCTGTCCCAGGATGTAGCCCGCAATTCCCTGTATCCAGGATTAACTGGATTAACTATTTATTATTAACGATTAGGAACTCTTTATTTTCATAGCTCCTTTCATTCTCCTCCTCTAACCTTTCCTTTTGTACATGCCAACTTACCTCTGTGTAACCCATAAAGTGATCTGCTCTCCTTGAGATGTGATTTTATAAATAATCAGATAATATTAGGATCTTAGTGTCTCATACATGAACCCTTTCTTGACTTTTTGTTCAATCAAAACTGGAACATTTACTTTATCTAAATGACGAAATGATAGACTTTTTTGTTCCCAATTGTAGGTGAAGAGAGAATAAATATTTTAAATAGACAACTTTCCCAAACATTAATGAATATGTATTTCAATTTATGTGTAAAATCCATTGTGACTTCAAATGATGGTTCCTCTCTCAAAATAAATCTAGTGCTGGAACTTTCCATTAATTTCCCTATCCTTCTCAACATGACATACTTCAGACAACATTAATCAGACGTCATTCTTGCTACCTGTGATCTTTAATTTGTTTCCTATGGTTAACCAATGAACATATAAACAGCTTCAAAGGGGTGAAAATATGATTCATATATTGTATAGAAAGCTAATTATATTATACTTCACCTATATGTAACATCTAATGTTCAACAAAAAACATGTGTTGAAATCCAGGAACTATAATTCATGGTGTTTTAGTGTGTGAAACACAGTGGCTTAGAAGCCAAGCCACATAATTCAAAATACAAATGAATCATCTCCTTCAATGTGTGAGCAATTCGATTTATCCAGTCAATAATGAATAATGCTGAGATGGAGTCAGAGGTATATTTCCTCTCAATGAACTGTTTTCTGGTTATTGGTTTTAGATTGTTTTCTAACAATTTGATGGTTCTTATAAATTACATCTACTGTGTTATATTTTGCCTCTTTTAATCCACACTGTTGACAGATTTTTCTAAAAGGCAAATCACATCATACGACTCAAAGAATTATCATCTTTGCAGCTTCTCATTGCCTGAAACAGTGATTTTGTTTTCTATGCAAGCTACATATGTGACCTATACATTTTTTTTTTTTTTTAATATTTATGCCGGGGCTGGGAGTATAGCTCAGTTGGAAGAGTCTTGTCTCACAAGAACAAGGCCCGGGTTCAGTAGCCAGCACCAAAAAAAAAAAAAAAAAAAAAAAAAAATTCATGCCCAGGCACCTCCCTAAACCTATTAAATATGGATCTTAAAGTTAGTGTTTGACCCCAGTCATTTTTAAAATGAGGATCCCCTGATAATTCCAAATCTGGTCATTCTTAAGAACAATGGGCTAAATATCAAAATTTCTGGAGCAAGGCATATAAATCACATGCTAATACCAGAGACTAGTGCTCTTGTCTTCTAATCCTCTTCCAGACTGCACCTTATTCTCCAAAATGCACAGACTCTCACACAAACACACAGGCATACATACACATGCAGACCCACCTCCTGTGGAGGAGAGTTGCCCCTCTTCTCTCCTACCCACCTGATCACTGATCCTACCAGCACAGGTAGCATACTGACCAAAACACATCTGCACACTGATGACAGACAGCTGGGAGCATCCTAGAGTGAATATTTCCCCCACACCCTAGGGGGGAACTACTCCAGGAATACCTGAGGACCAGAAAGGAAGCGAGGACCAGCTGCTCAGCTCCAGTCGCCAACATACCACTAGATTCTTCCTGTCCTGGTATCTGTCCTCCTCCACAGATCAGAGGAATGAAATCCTCTGGGATTCATGTCCCACTTTACTCTAGAACTAGCAACGTGCTCTGTTAATAATAGGCACATACTGCAGCTCATTGAAAAGTGGGTGGTAATAACAATAACAAAAGCTACCATTTATTATTCTCCTATGTACAAGGGAGTGAACTACACATTTTTAATATTATCTTTTATGTTTTAATTCATACAAAAAGCTCTGTAGGTGAGTGGTATCATCTCTGTCATACAAATGAGAAAACAGAAAATTATAGGAAACTGCATTCTTGCCCATGAAAATCATCATCCTCATAATCATCATCACAATGAATACTTATTGAAGTTTTCTTTTGCTAGTCTCAACACTAAGTGACTTACATATAACAACTCATTTAATTCTTATTACTACCACATGAATCTTATACTAATATTATCATAATTTTGCCATGGGGAAATAGGAACAGAAGAAAAGCAAACTTGTCCAGAGTCACTAAGCTACTGAATATCAGCTTGGATTTAAATGTTGGCAATTATACCTCAGAACAGTGGTCTTAATTATGATGTAGTACACTCTTTAATTAAAGGATTTCAATATCAACTCTAATTTTTAACTGTTATTTAATGATATATGATCATTATATAATTTACAAAGTTGTTCCTCTTCTAAAAATTGGAAGCATTCTTTCTTGTATTTCTTGTAATACAATTAAAATATAGATTACAGGTCTTTAAGAAGTATGTATAGAAAGAAACATCTTTAGACTATGATAAGTTGAAAAAAAATTAACCTGCATTTTACTATGACTTGAGGCGTTTAATGGAATTTAATTAATAAAAAATTAATTAATTAATAAGGGCATTTAGAAAGACTATATTACGTTAGTCCTTTGGATAATTTTATTCATCAGTACCATGCTACAAGGACATTGGCCTGTATTTGAAGAGATATTTTAAGAAATAATCTTTATGTGTCTCTGCTTTGCTTGTCCAGAATTGCTCTTGAGGTTGTTTATGATATTCTGTAGTACCTTCTTAATTGGAACTACTAGGGAAATAGTTTTCCATTTCATTGTCATTAGATCTGACCTTCCCCTGAGAAAATGAGTTGCTTCAATCTTATGAACCTTCTGAATCATGTAGCCTATTTTGATAACTCATTTTTTTCTGGCTGATAAAAAGTCACAGAGACAAATTTAGGATACACCCTAAGCAAATATTTAGGAAGTTATAACCACATGTGCTATAGTAACTTCAATGTATCTTTATTTTGAATTTCTGCATTTATTTCACTATGGATACTAACATGTTTTTAAAGTAAAGACTATGTTAGTTATTGGTAATTAATCATACTCAAGACACCTGGGGGTGATGGTTATTCTTTACCCTCCATTTCATTGTAAGGATTACTAAGTATTCTTAAAATCTTGCAATCCTGATTTCACAACTTAATGCGGGTGTGAACAGATACAAAACACCACCTGAGAGGGCTGCAGGGAAAGAGAATTCTCTCGGGAGCCAGGTTTCAGTTAAGGTAAGAAGTCAAGGGATAGCTACTAGAAGTTTGAGGATTAAAGGGATTTATTGGTTATTTCACAGGAGTTTCAGAGAGCATGGTGGAAAGGTTTAATATGACTCAGATTAGATACACACAGAAAAGTAAGGTGGCAAAATCAGGAAGATGATGATGTGCTTCAAGGAAGCCAGCCACTCCTGGTTGTGAGGCACGATGGAAGTCTTGACCATTGTTTGAAGGTAGTGTATGATGTCAATACCCAATTAGTGATTGCTTGGCTTCATGAAATAGGGCTTCTGAGCAACTACTGCGTCCTGGGTGGAGGATGGATGGGAAGAAGGACAATCTCATGTGTAATACAAGGCAAGGGAAAGACCCTGGCATGGAGTTCCCAGGAAGACAGAGCAGGTACAGCAGCACCACAGAAAGATGCCAAGTGAGCATCCTTCAGAGGAATTTCATCTTCTGATAATGTTGAACAAGAGAGGATGCACAGGAAGTGCATTTGTCCCATAACAGGCCAGAGTCATAGGGAAAAGTGCATATATTACTAAAAAGTGGCCCAGTGATAGAATTCATACCTTACACTTAGTTAAGTTTCCTGTCATTAGGAAAGAAAGCTAATATGTGTACTGAAAAGGCTTACATAAGTCAGATAATAAAAGTTCTTAATATTTTGCTAATATCACAGTCCATTGCTCTGAGGTGTGAAAGAATTGCACAGTAGAGAGGATGAGATGTCAAACTGACAAGAGTATAAAGAGAAAGACGTGAGATTTTATGCAAAGGAGCTAGAGGTGTAGGTGAATTTGAAGGAGTGGGTTAAAATAATGTTTGTTTTGTAAGCAACTAGAGGTATAGGAAGAACAATTATAAGGATGTGGCAATGGTCTAAGTTTCAGAAATTTGTAATAATTGTAGAAAACTGCTACTACCTGAGATTATTCTGACTATAATAACCTATGTCTTACAGGAAATTAATGTAGTCTTTGTGATTTCTTTGACTTCTTCAGGGTTTTTGTTCTGATGGTCATTTTTTAAAAAAATATTTATTTTTAGTTGTAGTTGGACACAATACCTTTACTTTATTTATTTTTTATGTGATGCTGAGGATTGAATGCAGCCCCCGCAGGTGCTAGGCAAGCGCTCTACCGCTGAGCCATAACCCCAACCCCTAATGATCATTTTTAACATGATTTTTCTCCTGCTGTTGGATGCTGGCCTGTTGAATTTCACTGTTGATTGCTGAACCACATTTTTCCTCCAACTGCATTAACCATATTTTCTTTAATGCTGTGCTCATCTTTGATTTGGTAACTTTTGTAGAGGCTTTGCTGGTTTGGGGAATGGTAGCCCAAGACACAGTAAAAGAAAACCAAAATTGAAATTCGACATCACTGTGCAAACAAATATTGGGCCATCCACCCCCACAGCCAGAAATGTCATGCCAAGGGCCATTTCTTTCTATCTGCTAAAGATTGTAAATATTTCCAAACTCTTAGCACTATGCTCATGTCTTCCAGTTCCTCAGATTGCTCTCAATCTCCTGAATTTAAATTAATTTCATTTGTAGTTTAGCTGTCACTCTAAACCTATTATATTATCTCCTTCCCTTCATGGAAATATTTTCCTTAATAAAAGTAGCAATCTACACCAGAGATAAATCACCACAATGTTTAAGTGCCAAAAGGTAGCAATAATTTGTGTGGTTTTAAATAGAGTGCTTTTTATACCTTGAAAAAGCACAGGGAAGTAGTATATATTATTGAGTAAAGAAAGCAACAGAGGAGGTTTGTAATAGAATTCAGGAGTTTCATTCAAATATAATAAATAAAATTTGGGTTATCTCTATTCACTAACATCATAGAATTTTCCAATATGATAAGAATTTAATATATTTATAAAGTCCTACTAGAATTGCCACAACTCTTAAGTGTGCATAAAGATTGTTCACTGGCATTAAAAATGTGAAAAATTAATGAATAACTACAGCTTTTATTTTTCCAAACATTTACTTTTTCTGATTTTTATTCTCCAGTTTTAATGTAGTGCATGGGGGAAAAAAAGAAAACATAAAATTAAACTTTAAAAAAAATTGCTTTTAAGACTGAAGCTGAAATGAGAGAGGAGCTCAGCTTAAAAGAAGTATGTGTTTTTCTATGTAACTTCTCATAAATCTAGTTATATTTTATTTTATTCTGAACTTTCCAGACTAGAAAATTTTCACTAAATAATAGATTTTATGAATCCTTTAAAGTGGATTTCTAGATAGAAAGATAAAGTTATTTTTTAAAATAACAAGTACTCATTTGTAAACTGAATTCATCAATAAATTCACTATTTTTTTAAATTTTCCCATCTTCAAAGAAACATTGAGTTCTTTTTTCCCACCATGATGTGCAATTAACACCATTCTTATTTTTCATCTGTTCTTACTAGTTATACATGACAATAGAAAGTGTTTTGATATATTATACATATATTGAGTATAACTCATTCTTCTGGTTGTACATACTGTAGAAGTACATCGGTCATGTAATCATATATGCACATAGGAAAGGTGTGATTAATTCTACTATCTTACCTATTCCAGTTTCCCTTCCCTTCCCTTCATTTCCCTTTGCCTAATCCAAGGTACTTCTGTTCTTCCTAAACCCTCCACCCTATTGTAAATTAGCATCCACATGTCACACAGAATATTTGGGCTTTGTTTTTTGGGGAATGGCTTATTTTAGTTAGTATGACAGTCTCTAGTTCCATCCATTTACTGGCAAATGCCATAATTTCATTGTCCTTTAAGACTGAGTAATATTTCACTGTGTATATAAACCACATTTTCTTTATCCATCTGTTGAAGGGTATGTAGGTTGATTCCATAGTTTAGCTATTGTGAACTGAGTTGCTATTAATATTGATGTGGCTGCATCTCTATAGTGTCCTGATTTTAAGTCCTTGGAGTATATGTGGATATATGGAATAACTGGATCAAATCATGGTTCCATTCCAAGTTTTCTTAGGAATCTTTATACTACTTTCCAGAATGGTTGCACCAATTTGCACTCCCACCAGCAATGTATGAGTGTACCTTTTTTCCCCACATCCTAGCCAACATTTATTGTTATTGTATTTTTGATAATTACCATTCTGACTGGAGTGAGATTAAATCTCAGTATGGTCTTAATTTGTATTTGTCCAACTACTAGAGGTGTTGAACATTTTTTCATATATTTGTTGACCAATTGTATTCATTCTTCTGTGAAATGTTAAGTTCCTTTGCCCATTTATTAATTGTGTTATTTGGAAGTTGTTTTTGTATGTTAAGTTTTTTGAGTTCTTTATATATCCTGGAGATTAATGCTCTATTTGAGGTCCAGTGACAAAAATTTTCTCTCATTCTGTAGACTCTTTTTTCACATTCTTGGTTGTTTCCTTTGCTGTGAAGAAGCTTTTTAGTTTGAATCCATACCATTTATTGATTTTTTTTCTTGTGCTTTAGGAGTCTTGTTAAGGAAGTCAGGGCCTAATCTGATATGATGAAGATTTGGGCCTACTTTTTCCTCTATTAGGCACAGGATCTCTGGTTAATTCCTATGTCCTTAATCCACTTGAGTTTTGTCCATGGTGAGAGATAGGGGTTTAGTTTCATGTTGCTGCACATGGATTTCTAGTTTTCCCAGCACTTGTTGAATAGTCTATCTTTTCTCCAGTGTATGTTTTTGGTGCATTTGTCTACTCTGAGGTAAATGTATTTATGTGGCTTTGTCTCTCTGTCTTTTATTTTGTACAATTGGTCTACATGTCTGTTTTGGTGACAATACCATGCCATTCTTATAAACTGTAGCTCTGTAGTA
Organism: Callospermophilus lateralis; assembly: GCF_048772815.1. Lineage (NCBI taxonomy): Eukaryota > Metazoa > Chordata > Mammalia > Rodentia > Sciuridae > Callospermophilus > Callospermophilus lateralis. Next base: position 93,292,294 of record NC_135316.1, on the reverse strand, counting down.
TAGTGTAAGGTCTGGTATTGTGATGCCTCCTGCTTTACTTTTCTTGCTAAAGATTGCTTTGGCTATTCTGAGTCTCTTCTAATCCAAATGAATTTCATGATTGCTTTTGCTTTTTCTATTTCTATGAAGAATTTTATTGGTTTTCTTTTTCTTTTTCTTTTTTTTTTTTTTTTAGTTGTAGATGGACACAGTACCTTTATTTATTTCTTTGTGGTGCTGAGGATCGAATCCAGTGCCTCACATGTACAGGGTGTGCACTGTACCACTGAGCCACAACTCCAGCCCCAAATGTCATTGGGATTTTAATAGGCATTTCATTAAACCTGTATAGCACTTTTGGTAGTATTGCCATTTTCACAATATTAATCCTATCCAAGAATTTGGGAGATCTTTCCATCTTCTAAAGTCTTCATGAATTTCTTTCTTTAGTATTTTATAGAATTCATGTAGAGGTCTTTCACTTCTTTTGTTAAATTCATTCCCAAATATTTTATATATATATATATATATATATATATATATATATACACATTTTTGAGACTATGTGAATGGGGCAGTTTTCCTAATTTCTCTTTAAGTAGATTCATCACTGATATATAGGAACATAATTAATGTATTGTGTTAATTTCATATCCTGCTTCTTGCTGAATTCATTTATTAGTTCTAGAAATTTTCTGATGGAATTGTTTGGGTCTTCTAAATAAAGAATCATGTCATCAGCAAATAGGGATACTGTGAATTCTTCTTTTCCTATTCATATCCCTTTAGTTTCTTTCTCCTGATTGCTTTGTCTAGAGTTTCAAGGACAGTGTTGAATAAAAGTGGTGAAAAAGTGTATCTCTATCTTGTTCCAATTTTTAAAGGGAATGCTTTCAATTTTTTTTCACTTAGAATGATGTTGGTATTGGATTTAACATGATAACTTTTACACTGTTGAGGTATGTTCCTACTACCCTAGTTTTTCTAGTTTTTTGAGCGTGAAAGGGTAGTGTATTTTGTCAGCTGCTTTTTCTGCATCTATTGAGATGATCATAAGATTCTTACCTTTAAGTCTACTGATGTGATGAATTATGTTTATTGATTTCCATATGTTTAATCAACTTTGCATCCTTGCAATGAACCCCACTTGATCATGGTACACTATATTTTAAATATATTTTTGTATGTGATTTGCCAGAATTTTATTGAGAAGTTTTGCATCTATGTTCATGAAGGATATTGGTATGAAATTTTCTTTCCTTGATGTATCTTTGTCTGGTTTTGGTATCAGGATGATACTAGCTTCATAGAATGAGTTTGGAAGGGTTCCCTCCTTTTCAATTTCATGGAATAATTTGAAGAATATTGGTGTTAATTCTTCTTTAAAGGTCTGGTAGAACTCAGGTGAGAATCTGTCTGGGGGTCCTGGGCTTTCTTAGTTGGTGGGCTTTTGATGGTATCTTCTAATTTATTGCTTAAAATTGGTCTGTTTAAATTGTGTATTTCCTCCAGATTCGGTTTGGGTTGCTGATATGACTCTTGAAATTTGTCAGTGTCTTTAAGATTTTCTATTTTATTGGATATATAAATTTTCAAAATAGGTTCTGTTTATCATGTGTTATAGTTTGGATGTGAGGTGTTCCCCCAAAACTCACGTGTGAGACAATGCAAGAAGGTTCCGAAGAGAAATGACTGGTTTGTAAGAGTCTTAATTAAATCAGTGATTTAATTCCCTGATAGGGATTAACTGAGAGGTAATTGAAGTGGTAGGGTATGGCTGGAGGAGGTAGGAGTTAGGGCATGACTTTGATCTATATATTTCTATTTGGAAAGTGGAATCAATCTCTCTCTCTCTTTCTCTCTCTCTCTCTGCTTGATCACCATGATGTGATCTGCTTTCCTCTGCCATCCTCTCCCGCCATAATGATCAGTCTCACCTCAAGCCCTGAGGAATAGGGCCACCCTTCTCTGGACTAAGACCTTTGAAACTTCCTCCCCTACAGTTGTGCTGGTCAGACTCTTTAGTCATAGCAGTGAAAAATCTAAGACATCATGTGTAATTTCAGTAGTGTCCATTGTATTTCCTTTCTCATCATGAATTTTAGTTATTTGAGTTTTTTCTCTCTTTCTCTTTGTGTAGCTAAGAGCTTATTAATTTTATTTGTTTTTTCAAAGAATCAACTTTTTGTTTTGTTGATTTTTTGAACTGTTTCTTTTTATTCAATTTCATTGACTTAAGCTCTGATTTTAATTATTTCCTGTCTTCTTCTGCTTTTGGTGTTGATTTGATCTCCTTTTTTCTAGGGCTTTGAGATGTAATGTTAGGTTATTTATTTGGTGATTTTCCATTCTAACGAATGAGTGCAACACAATGAACTTTCCTTTTAGAGATGCATTTATAGTGTCCCAGAGATTTTGATATGTTGTGTTGCTATTCTCATTTACCTCTAAGTATTTTTTTAAATTTCATCCTTGATGTCTTCTGCTATCCATTTGTCATTCAGTAACATATTATTTAGTCTCTAGGTGTTAGAGTAGCTTCTATATTTTATTTTATTGTTGACTTCAACTTTCATTCCATTATGATCTGATAGAATGCAAGGCATCATCTCTATTTATTTTGCATTTGTTAAGAGATGCTTTGTGGCATAAAATATGCTCTATTTTAGAGAAGGATCCATGTGCTGCTGAGAAGAAACTGTATTAGATCATTGACAGATGAAATACTCTATATATGTATGTTAAGTCTAAAATATTGATTGTATTATTTAGTTCCTTAGTTTCTTTGTTTAGTTCTTGTTTGAAGGATCTATCCAGTGGTGATAGTGGTGTATTAAAAATATCCAGTATTATTGTGTTTTGATCTATTTCATTGTTGAAATTGAGAAGAGTTTGTTTGATATACATAGATGCTACATTGTTTAAGACATAAATTTTTATGATTGTTATATCTTGTTGATGTATAATTCCCTTAAGCAGTATGAAATAGCCTTCTTTTTCCCTTCTGATTAACTTTGGCTTGAAGTCCACTTACTCTGATATGAGGATAGAACCTCTGCTTGTTTACAAGATCCATGTGACTGACATGTTTTTTTCCATCCTTTCACCTTCAGTCTGTGGATGTCTTTGCCTATGAGGGCAGTCTTGGAGATAGCATATTGTTGGGACTGTTTTTTTAATCCAATCTTCCAGTCTACATCTTTTGATTGGTGGCTTTGGGCCATTTGCATTCAAAGTTATTGATGAGATATGATTTGTACCCACTCATTTTGCTTTATTTATGTTTTATAATTTGAATTAGTTTCTCCTTTGATTGACTCTTCCTTTAGTGTAGTTTCTCCATTTGCTGGTTTTCACTTTTATTTTTTATTTCTTCTTCATGCAATATTTTGCTGAGACTGTTCTGTAGTTCAGGCTTTCTAGTTATGATTTCTTTTGACTTTTGTTTGCCATGGAAGATTTTCGTTTCATTTTTAAATCTGTAGCTTAATTTTTCTGAGTATAGTATTCTTGGTTGGCATTCATTTTCTTTCAGAGCTTGTTATATACTATTCCAAGATCTCTGAGTTTTGAGGGTCTGGGTTAAGAAATCAACTGAGATCTCAATCCCAATTGGTTTCCCTCTGAATGTAATCTGACATTTTTCTCTTGCAGTCTTGAAAATTCTGTCCTTATTCTGTATGTTAGGCATTTTCATAATAATGTGCCTTAGTATGTGTCTGTTGTAATTTTTTATATTTGGGGTCCTGTAAGCCTCCTGAATTTTATTTTCCATTTCATTCATTAGGTTTGGAAAATTTTCTGATATTATTTCATTGAAAAGATTGTGCATTCTTTGGTTTGTATCTTTGTGCTTTCATATATCCTGATAAATCTTAAATTTAGTCTTTTCATGTCATCCTTTATTTCTTGGAAATTCTGTTTATGATCTTAACATTTTTTCTCCATGGTCAACATTATTTTCAAGATTATATATTTTGTATACATTGCCTGAAACTCTGTCTTCCAAGTGGTCTAGTCTGTTGGGCATGCTTTTCATTGAATTTTTAATTTGGTTTATTGTTTTTTATTTCAAATATTTCTGCTTGATTTCATTTCACAATCTATCACTTTATTGAAGTGATTTTTCACCTCCTGTATTTCTCTCTGAATTCACACCTTACATAATCCTTTATCTCATGGCAGTTTAACTTTGTACTTTCTAAACTCCTTCTCTGACATTTCTTCCACTGTGGTGTCAATGGGTTCTATTATTAGAACATCTTGATTTGTTTCAGGTGATTTGTTCCCTTGTTTTCTCATGTTGTTTGTGTTTCTATTCATCTAGCAGTATGTATCTGAGGCAGTAAAATTTCTACCTTATAGAGTTGTAGTGTCCCTGAAGTTTCCAGTACCTCACATTTTTTTGGGGGGGGGGCAGATAATAACAACAACCAATGCAAACAATATACCATTTTAAATCAAATATCTCCTTCTAAGACATCTACATTTTTGTTGCAATAAACAGAAGCAGTATGTTCAGTTGTTTCCCATAATAAAAACAGTAAGTTTAAAAGAGTGTTTACAATTTCAAATGGTAGATGAGGAGAGAACAAAAGTGGTGTAGGATATGATGATTTAGTGGAAGGAAGAGATAAGATGGGAGGGAAAAATTAAAGGAAGGGTGAAAGAGGGAGAAAATAGAGGTTGGCTGTTAGCAGAAGAAAAGAGAGAAAAAGAATCAAAGGAAACAGATAACTGAGAGAAAAACATGAATATAAAGTAAGAATTTAAAAAAATAATATATTAATAAAAAATAAAAATAAAGAATACAAAACCAAACATAATATACTAATCAGACATCCTAGTATTCAATAAACTGATGCATGAAAAATAATTGGTTTCAAAATGGTAGAAATTTTAGGGAAAAAAGAACTTGATGAAAAAATGAAGAATTGTTTCCATTGGAGATCAAAAGATAGATTTTCAGCTTCCCTTCTCTGCAATGTTAGCTCTGGGGTGTGATGCCTTCTCCACCCTCAGTGTGGGGCTGCTAGAGTGACAAGATTAATCCTGGAGGAAGAACTCCTGAAGACAGGGTTTAGGCTTAGGTGTACTTCAGTCTCTTTTCTGAATGCCAATTTGTCTGAAGATTTTAAATCAGCACACCTCCATGGCCTAGCAATTGCTAGTCCATACTGGAAGATTGCACCCAAGTTATCTCCTTTGTATTCCATTCATGTGGTGTAGGAGCCAATTCTTCACCAACTACATTGCATGTGGACCCCACCAATCCTGGTCTCTGATTAAATCTCCAAACTCAATCTCTTCCACCCCTGCCATTTCAAATTCCTGGTCAGGCACTTCTTAATCGGCTGGTCCTGTATGCAGCCACATTGGAAGGGGAGGGAGAAAGTGTGTGGGTTTCTGTGACCAGCATTCCCCTGTGTTAACCTCTCCATGCTTGATTTTCTCCTGCTCACTTAGGCACACTCTCTATCACGAAGTGTGGGTTTGCCCAGTTTGTTTTTCAGGCCAGATTTGGGTCTACAACAAATCAGCTTCCCTAGCTGCTGGCCTCTGTGCAGCAGCTGCAAAATGGTTCCTTTCTTTGTCTTTCACATACAGACCAGAGAGATGTGGTTTCTTTCCCATACAAGGATATTGTGTAGAGCACCTTATAGTTTAATTGTGCAGTGTCTTTAAACTGTACCCCCAAACACCTCAGGCCCTCCAAGAATGCAGGTTCCTTTAATTCCCTTATTGCTTACTGATTTCGTGGAGGGGACTGCTGTGGCTTGTAGAACCATGGCTGTGGCAATGGAGTTTTCTTCCTTATTTGATCTCCTGTGTTCCTGATCTGTTTTCAATGTCCAGTATGAAATTCCGGTGAAGTCCCCCCTAATTTTTATCGATTCACCCACTGAAAAGCTGTCTGTCTGAAAGCTGTCTCTCTGCTTTTCTTGGTTTTGCACCACAGAGTCTCCGTCTCTCTTCCACCATCTTCCTCTCTCCCCATATTGAGTTTCTAATGCCAATTATGATTTAGAGTTCTTGAATAAGCAGCCATTGATTCTGGGATCAATTATTTGGGTTGCTTAGTTGGAGAACAACACTTAAGGCTACCACAGTCGGTTTTTCCCAAGTCTAGGATTCATCAAAGCAGTACTGGCTTTAGGAATTACTTTGTATTATACTATTTACACATATGTGCACACACATGCACAAATAAAATAGTCTGTCATCCATTTATGATGTATTTCATCAGATTCACCTACAAATAAATCATTGCAATTTAGTCACTATTGAATTTTTCTCCTAAATACTAATGAAATCATTGATTTACCTGATAATTTATTGTGCATGGCACTAGAATCAGTCCACCAGGGGGCTCCCTTGCTTTAATTTTCAGAATTCCCTTTAAAATGGATTATGACATTTTTTGAAGATATTTTTTTATCTTTGCAGTAGAATTTAATAAACCAATTTTAAATGCACCAGAAATCCTGAATGTATTAATGGGTCACATTAACCTGAAAGAAAGAAGTGCAGCCTCCACACTCTCTGGGGCATCTCATTTTCCTTGGTAAAAAACTTATTTTACTGAATGTCATCTTGGTATGACAAACTTGTGCTTCTCTTAAGTTATGGGGAGACAACTGTATCACTGATTGCCTGAACAGCATGAGACAAATAACATAATTGTAATGGTTAAGTTCTGTACAGCCCTCATGAGTTCCATGTGACAAAATGCTATTTCAAATGGGCAGACACGTAGCACAAACTATTTTTACAATGTTATTTCTTTTTCAAAAAAATCTATTTTTTAATCCAAAAAATAGGATTTGAGAGTACTTGAAAATATCTACTCAAGCATTTGTTAGGCTGTTTTTTTCAGATTCCCCACTGTTTTCTCATTTCAGTTCAAAAAAGATTGTTGAATGCTTGCTATATCACATATACTAGTTTAAAAAAACAGATGAATACAGTACTTAAAGAACTTACCCCCAAGCAGCTTCTAGTTTTCTAGTAGAGACTGAGACACAATTGTGTGGCAAAAGGATGAAGGTGCTGAATAATCAAGGTTTGGATCTTAAAAGTCAGAAATAAAGACTATGAACTTTGGTTAGGTGTAAACCTATTGAATATATTGCACTATTTGACATTGCAAGCAATTATTTGCAGCTTGTGTGCCTGTGCCAGTGACTGTGCTGAACACTTTTTTGTGTACCCTCTTATGTAATACTCATGCTGACCCATGCAGTGGATGATATCATTAGCCTTCACTTCCAGCCTTCCAACTCAATTTCACTTCAATTAGTAATGGAGGACAAAACAATCCTGTGAAGCCCAGTGTATCCTCTAGGTGGCGCAGCAGTCTTTTTTGATATAAAGGAGACTTCATTATCCTGGTCTGTCACCCCCGCCCCCTTTCTAAGAAAGAGTAAAATTCTTCAGAAAATACCATATGTCTTCAAGTCTTACAAAATTCTGTGAAGCAGATTATTGACCAAGTAATTTTTGAATGTCTGCTGTATACTATCGTAGTGATAATATAAATGGGGAAATCAAAGGAAAAAGATCCTCAATCTTTTAGAGTTTACCTGTGCATTAATCCACAAGAGTAATAAAGCACATGATGAGAAGATTTCTGTTACCAAGAGCAGTTTTAATGTAACAAGTATTTTTAAAAGACAGAGAAGATAGCAGCAAATTGTAGAATAGAGGTTGCCAAGGATTGGGGAGCGGATATGGGGTGCTGTTGGTCAAAGGCTGCAGTGTTTCAGCTATGAAGAATCAATTAATTCTCCAGACCTGATACGCCTCTCCATAACTGTAGTTAATGATATTGTATTGTATACTTAAAATTTGTGGAGAGTAGATTTCAAGTGTTCTCACCACAAAAAAATGGTAACCATGTAAGTTGATGGATATCTTAGTTTGTGCTGAACATTCAAAAATGTAAATGTGTATCAATACATCAAGTTTTTTTACCTTAAATATAGATGACTCCTATTTGTCAATTATACCCCATGAGAGCTAAAGAGCTAAAAAAAAAAAAAGAAAAGAAAAAGTAGGGGGAGGGTGACATTTAAGTTTTGGAAAAAGAGGACTTGAGCTGACCATTAAGCATAAACTCTAAAAGGTCAAGGATCTTTGTCTTCTTGTTTTCCCATGTCCATATTCCTAGCACCAAGTATATAGTAAACATTCAAAATTTACATGGTCAGAGAGACCAGTAGAGTTGAGGAAGGGGCCAGGGGAGGGAGGAGGGCAGGGCTAAGGGAGGAACTAGAGCAAGAAATTGAACAATTATGTTATTTACATGTGCAAAGATGTCACAATGAATCCCACTGTTGTGTATAATCATAATGCACCAATGAAGAAATAGAAAAGAAAAAAAAATACTTAGTCAATAACCTACCTCCCAGATATTTTCTGTTAAGAGTTAGGGTACATATTTTTGAATTTGTGGTACATACATGCTTTACAACAGCTACTCAACTCTGCTGTCTTAATGTGAATAGTAGGATAAACAATACAAAAAAAGAATCAGCAAGACTCTGTTACAGTGAAACTTTATTTACCAAACCCTATGTCCAACCTACCAGCAGTAGGGTGCCAGGTCTGAACTCTCCTACCCCTGTTATGCCATTGCTGGAGTGCTTAAGATTTTAGAATTTGACATTACATGACCAATGACAAACCAGATACTATGGAAGTGGGGAACCATATCTTGGTATTTATTTTGGGATCCTTTTGCTCATATGAGATATGAGATATGAGCAAAAGTGATAATTATCAGTGCCTATGTTTTCTCTTTCAATGGCAGTGGATTTGAGTGTGAATACATGTGTGAGGACCACTGACTATGTTACAAGAGTATCTCCAATTCCATGCAAGTTGGTAAATAGCTTTGGAAATGAGCAATAGCCGCAGCTTACATAGTAAAGCAAAAGTCTTTACTGTCTCATTGTTTTCAGTTTAAATATTTATTTGCCCTTTAACTATAGTGTTTTCATCACCAGAATCACTTGGAAAACAGAATAAAAACCTGTCTCTAAACTCTACTCAATTTATATAGATCAGAAAGAAAAGCTATCAGCCCAAGGGTACATATTTTAATGATGCTTAAAGTACTAACCTTGAGTGACCAGAACTTGTTGCTGTCATTTTCTACTCCTTAACCTTCATGCCTGCACTTCCAGAACTTCACTGTGGTACTTGTTGATGCAGAAGGGACACAGCAATTACTCTAAGCATAGACCTCCTTGGAAAGAGAACAAGGATGCACTAAGGTCTCAGGTTTATTAATGTTTTGCATATTGGAATGATCAGTGGTATGTGCAGCCATTGAACTGGACCAAGGGATGTCCAGATATTTGATCAGACATAATTTTTTGGTGTTTCAGAGAGGGTAGATTTGTATAAGATTAATGTAAGAATTGGTAGACTGAATAGGGCACCTTTCCTTCCCAAGTGTGAGTGGACTACAACCTCTCTGTTCATGCCCTGAATGAGCAAAAAGGTAATCCTTCCTCCAGGTGAGAGAGAATCCCCCTCACCTGATGGCTTTCAAATTGGGATATCAGCTAATTTTCTGCTTCTGTGTTGGAACCAAGACATTGGCACCCCCTGGGATCTTCAGTCTTTCAACTCACGCAGCAGATCTTGGGACTTGCCAGCTGCCTAATTATCTCAGCCAATTTCTTATCTCCTGCTATATATACATATATCCTATTGGTTTTGTTTCTCTGTCTTTATCTCTACACACGTGTGCGCAGACACACACACACACACACACACACACACATACACACAAACACACACACACACAAACACAGCTTCCCTCAACACTGGCCTCTGCACACCAGCAATTGAGAATCTCTCCTGTCTAGTGCCTCCTTGTTCTCTTTCCAAGGGTGAAGGCTGGCTAAGGAGACTCCCTCTGTCTTGACTGCGAATTCAGTGAGGCTTTGACTGCTTTGCCTTCTGCAGGTGGAGCATGGAGATCCTCATTTCTATTATTCAAGTTTTCACTCTTAGACTTGGGTGTAGGAAGGGGACACAGTGCTCCCCCAGCTGTTGTTACACTGGGGGAAGGAAAATATGGTTGACATCTCAACTAGAAGAATGCTGTGTTTTTCTGTACACATTACTGAAGCTGCATTACAACGCATTATTTAATTTTTTTAGGTCGTCATAGAAAATAAACATTATGAAAACCATTTTCAAAATAGAAATTCAATTATCTTCACAATTCACTAATAACTCCTGGAACCCAATACAGATGAAATTTATAAATCAAAATGGCCTTGGTCTTTTTTTTTTTTGGTTTGTGGCCCAATTTCTTAAGGTTTGGATTGATTTTTTTTTTTTTTTTTTTAAGTCTCTGGCTTGTGGATGTATGCTAATTTGTTTAATTTCTTTAATGGATCTAAAAGTGACATTAAAATGCCCTGACATCAGCGATGAACTTGAAGAAAACAAGGCATTTGATTTCTGTATGGTTCTATTGAAATATCTGGAATCAAAGAAGCAGTTTGCATCTCAAGGCTGTTTGGAAAACAAGGCATAAATCTTTACTTGATAAGAGGAACAAATCGATAGAAAACAAAACACATTTATATGTTCCCGATCGCATTACAGATGGGGAATGGAACACTTAGGTTAACCTATTGTCCAGGAAGATCCATTCAACTCTGTTGTGTACAGAGAATATAATTTCAGGAGTTTTGTAATTTTTTTGAAGTAAGCACTTCTATTTTTTAAGTATCTCTAACCTTTTTTTTATGGGTTGAAAATTTGAAAGGTTTTCTTATTTTTAACATGATTAAATTTCCCTGCAAAATGCTGAAACAAACAGAAAAAGAACACAGTGTCTCCACTTAAAACTGAAGGAAAACTACTTTGACATTCATAGTTGCTAGACAAAGTCATTGTTTTAAGAGCAAGAAAACATTAAAAAATATGGAGTTGTAACAATGAGAAAAGAATAATTACGGCCCTCTATAGTGAATATTAAATCAAGTTCACAGGTAAGGATTAAAGTGATTTACTGTCACAGATTATCAAATGAAGCAAGTTTCTGTTCGATTTTGATTTGGTTTATATCTATTTTACTAATGAAAATAATGAAAAATTATCATACTGCTAGACACTTAACTACTTTCTAATGGAGAGCTCATTTTCTTTTCTTTGATAGATTTTCTGAAAAATCCTTGTGATTTGCTACTTGAAAACAGAATTTTGCATTGCAAAAGAAAGATTCCTCAATCAACTTTTAAAATTTTATGCCAGCAGCAGAGATAATATATCTGTGGTTCTGAAAGCAACTGTACATGAGGCAGGAAAGAATGCAAGCTGCTTTCTCTCCCTGATGCTGCACAGAGCTCAGCCTTACCAGGCCCGTCTCCCTCACCTTGTTTTAAAGTGCATTTTGGACATCCCTTCTGGAGCTAGATTTTAGATATGCCATGTGTCCTTTACACATTATAATCAAATGTCATTTATTCCTGGCCACATAGCACAAACTGGTTGCTTCTGTTCTGACATTACTGGATCCCACACTAAAAGGGTACTTAGAAAATATTCAGAAATGGTACAACCATGGGTCACAAGGATTATGGGAGAATTTTCCCTTCTTCTGTTCGGTGCAGTGAGTGTGTTTTAACTATAACATGAGACTTTAGTGATTCTATTCTAATGCCAAAAGAAGGAAGGAAAGAAGGAAGGAAGGAAGGAAAGAAAACAAGAAAGAAGATAAACCTTTTTAGTCAGATTTTGCTGAATTTAAAATGTTTTGATTTCTACCTCTGTCCTGTCTCCTGTCACCTTCTTCTGTTGATATTGGCATTCGTACTGTTTCTAATCAAAATGGATTTTTTTTGTTGCAAATGCTAATTGCTTTGGACAAGTACAAATATTCCTTCCACTGATGATAAGATATAGGCATAATATACTAGCAGATAGAGGTGAAATTGCATAAGAAATATCACTTCTAATAAGTAGAACAAAATTTGTAAATGAAATCAAAACTGTGGATATATAAACTCATGGCCCTGATCCAGTTCTAAAGAAATTCTCTCTGGAAACGTGGAAGGTGACTAAGAGATGATCTATAGGAATAGTTTAAATCACCTAAAATGTTCCCCAAATTATCACTAATATACTAATTTTATGATATTCCCAGGAAGAATATTATTTACATAATGTTTTTTTCCTCCCTGCCAAAATGCATTTTGTGTTTAAGTTTTCCCCTCACTTTTATAGTGTTGCTTCAATAATGATAATTAAATGCCTCCATGTAATAGGTTCAATGATAAGAGGAGGAAACCATAGGAGCAGTATGTTCCTTTAGGTGATAACGAATATACGTTCATCAGTCCTCTGCCATACATAAACTGCAGCTGCTGCATTAATACATCGCAGTGCATGTAGGTACCTGCAGCATGGTGTGGCAATGAGAAGATCAGAGAGAGGAGGAGAAAACTTGAATTCAATTCTATGAACATATTTCATCACCCTGGGCAAATTATCTAATCTCTCTGGGATTATAGCCTCACCCTCTTCCTCCCCTTCTTCCTCCTCCCTCTTCCTCGTCTTTTTAATATGAGACTAAGTCTTGGGTAATGATTTTCAATCTTTGATGTTCAGTTTCACCCAAAGCTTTTCATTCTTAAGGATGGGTCACTCTGAGGACTTTTACTCTCTTGACCTATAATGGCTCTACTGACTGTTATTTTTTAAAATTAATATTTCTAAAAGTCCCAATTGGAATAAATAATTCACTAGTAAAAATCACTAGACTCATTTCCCCTGCCCTGCCACCATCTCCAATGTCTTCATCGCTATAAAAATTGTGAATTGTTTCCAACATTTGCAGGATATATAATAAAGTAAAATTGTAATAAAGATGTATTATGCATAGTATTTATTAAAAGCAATGACTTTTTGAAGAGCTTAAGATAAGTTAGCACAATTATATTTCAATAGATACACTCCGTATCCTCACTTCCAGATGAGAGAATTGGGTATTCAGATTACTTCCTTAAGTTCAAACCCAGGCACTCTGTTCCTACATTTCAACCCCAGGATCCGCTGCGTCTCAGAGGGATATGTCCAGAATGGCTGAGCAATTGGACACAAGGTTTTATTTTTGTGTCCTTAGAACTTGTGTGAGTTAGGATTTGTGTCTAGAGCCTTTTCTCTGTTACTTAAACAGTTGACACCATTTAACTCATGGCTGATGTGGATGAAGGAACAAATGTCTGTGAAGATGCAGTTACAAAAATGTAAAGGAATTAGACGCAGGAGATATTTGAAGACCTATAGGCCCAGGGGTGTGGGGATGTAGCTCAGGGGCAGCATGCTTACCTAGCATGCACAAGGCCTGTGGTTCAATTTCCAATGGGGGAAAAATAACAATAAACCAGATAGGTCCAGGATGTTTCTTTAGGAGGTAACAAATATGCATTCAGCAGTCCTTTACCATACATGAATTGCTATAGTGGGCATGGGAAAAAGATGGATAGATGTCTCAGCTCTGACACTTTGCTTTTATCTCTGTGACCTTGGGAAACTTATTTAGTCTTCTGAGCTATAATTTCTTATCAGGAAGTATTCAAATTATATTTTTAAAATATTCTACACACTGAAATTTCTACAATGAAATTATAAGTACATTATATATTGTAAAACTTTACTTATTTTTCAAATTATAATTTTTATTGATGCATTATAATTATACGTAATAGTGAATTCATCATTACATTTCTGTACATGTATACAAAAGAATAATATAATTATATTTACTTTGTTTCCCAGTTCCTCTCTACTTTTCCCCTTGGTCCCCTTTCTTTATTCTACTGGTCTTACTGCAATTTCATAAGACACCCCCTTTCTTCTTCTTTTTTTCTCTTCAGCTTCCACATATGAGAGAAAATATATGACCCTTGACCTTCTGAATTTGGCTTATTTTGCTTAACATAATGCTCTCAAGTTTCACCCATTTTCCTGAAAATTACATAATTTTATTCTTATTTTAGGCTGGATAAAATTCTATTGTACATATAGACCACATTTTCTTCATCATTTTCCATTGATAGACACACAGCCTGCTTCTATAGTTTGACTATTATGAATTGTGCTGCTATAAGCATAGGTATGCATGTATCATTAGAGTATGATGACTTTGATTCTTGAGGATAAATACCAAGGAATGGTAGAGCAGGGTCATAATGGTGGCTCCATGCCTAGTCTTTTGAGGAATATCCATACTGATTTCCATATTGTGTCAATTTACAATCCTCCCCACCAGAGTAAAAATATTTCTTTTTCTCTACTTCCTCTCCAGCATTTATTATTGTGTTCTTGATGGCTTCATTCTGACTGAAATGAGATGAAATCTCAGAATAGTTTTGTTTTGCCTTTCTCTGATTGTGGAGATGTTGAGGATTTTTTTTAATATAGTTTTTGGCCAGCCGTATTTCTTTTGAGAGGTGGCTGTTTAATTAATTTGCCCATTGATTTTTTGAAAATTTTCATTCTTGGTATTATTTTTTTTTTCTTCTTTTCCTCCTGTTCTTTTTCTTTCTCTCTTCTATTAATATGGTAATGTGGTTCAAATTATCTTATTTTCAAATTACTGACCAGCTACGTACCCTCTTAATTTTGATGAAAATGATTTAACTTAATCATCCTTAAAACCTTTTCCAAATAATGTTGTAAAACTAGTGTGTTAGAGAAAATTTGTATATTACTTTTGCATATTTAATCTGCTTCATGTGGAACATTGGCCACTTTCCATATCTCTGGAGAGAATATCTTAAGAGTTGGAACAAGGCCAGGACTTATGAATCCAGTCTGCAACCATGTTTTTTTTTTTTTTTAAGTTTTGTTGTTCATGTAGATTTGACAGACAGCCACTTAATAATCTCATTGGATGGATAATGACTCCATGAGGACTTCTGTCTCCTTCCTTAGCCTCTGTTGTTGGAAAATACCCATGTTGCAACAGGTTTTAAGCCATGTTTGGGGACTCAGCTTTCTTTTCTGTCTGATTATGTTTTCCTTTCCTTTTGGAGGGTCATCCTTCCTCCGTATCTTATTTGCATCAGTCCTTCCGGGCTGACGTTTGTCTTTCTGACCATTTAGTGTACTTGAGATTCTCACCATCCTGTGGTCATATTTCTCTCATTAAATTTATCATGAAGGATAAATTTTATCATAGATTCTCTCTAAATTAGTCATAGATTTCTTAAGGAGACTGACTATGCAATAGATATGGTGCTTTCCCTTTGAATCAAAGTGCCTGGGACCTCATGATACATAAAACAATTTGTAAGTAAAGTAATGTTTATTTCAAAATCAAAACCTATTACCTGCAAAAGTCCCATTTGCTTATCCTATTCCTCAGCTTACAGTGAGCATAAATGGTTGGGAGTTGTTTTATTTTTATATTCAATTCTGTTCTATAAAGCTGGCATTCAGGGATGCCAGAATTTTCAAGAGAATAATCTTTTTCTGCCTATTTTGATTGCACTTGAACTTCTATTAATTTTTAAAATAAAACTGAAGTAAACAACCTGAAATAATTGGTGATCTGAGAAATTCCTGACCTCACATTTTTTAATAACTTAAATAATTGATATTATTTGTTATAGTGCTGGCAATGTGACCAAGTGTTATGCCAAGTTAGTAATTAAAATATAAATTGCTTTATGAGTCAAAGTACTTCCTTTCTGGATAAATAAATCTTCAGAAACACTAGAAATTGACATCATACCCATTTGTAAAGTGAAACAAAAAATTGCAATTATAGAGAGAAAAACTTTAGAGGCATTCAGACTGGTCTTAAAAAAATTCTCTAATCAAAGATTACCAATCTAAGCACTATCATTCATTGTGATAAAATATGTATTTCTTAATACCATTTTTTTGCACTAGTATTTCTTAATACTAATTCCTTTTAAAGTGCAGACAATCCAGTCTGCAAGTATCTATGTTTATTTCAAATCTTATATTTTAAATCAACAAATAAAAATATCTCCTGATGGCTATGTTCCCTATCTATCTCTGACAGGTTTATTTTGCAGAGACTTTTTCTGGTGGATATATTACATTAAAGTGTTTTTTTACCCAGGGATCATACTTAAGATAATATTGCCTCAAAATGTTAACTTTACAAACAATTCAGTAGTTCTCCTTGGAGCTGAGTGAAGTTTCCTTCCTTCCTTTCTATTGGTTGTTAACTCCAGAAAGGATGTTTGTTTTTCTCAGCAAGAGAAGCAATAAGAGAGGTAAATTGGGAGCCTACATCCTGGGAACAAATTTTTACCCCTCACACTTCACATAGAGCCCTAATATCCAGAGTATACAAAGAACTCAAAAAATTAAACAACAAGAAAACAAATAACCCAATCAACAAATGGGCCAAGGACCCAAACAGACACTTCTCAGAGAAGGATATACAGTTAATCAACAAATACACAAAAAAATGCTCACCATCTCTAGCAGTCAGAGAAATGCAAGTTAAAACCATTTTAAGGTACCATCTCACTCCAGTAAGAATGGCAGCTGTCATGAAGTCAAACAATAACAAGTGCTGGAGAGGATGTGGGGAAAAGGGTACACTTATATATTGCTAGTGGGACTGCAAATTGGTGCAGCCAATCTGGAAAGCAGTATGGAGATTCCTTGGAAAACTGGGAATGGAACCACCATTCGACCCAGCTATTCCCCTTCTCGGACTATTCTCCAAAGACCTAAAAAGAGCATACTATAGAGAAACAGCTACATCGATGTTCATAGCAGCACAATTCACAATAGCTAGACTGTGGAACCAACCTAGATTCCCTTCAATAGATGAATGGATAAAAAAAAAAAAATGTAGCATTTATACACAATGGAATATTACTCAGCACTAAAAAATAACAAAATCATGGCATTTGCAGGGAAATGGATGGCATTAGAGCAGATTATGCTAAGTGAAGCTAGCCAATCCCTAAAAAACAAATGCCAAATGTCTTCTTTGATATAAGGAGGGCAACTAAGAACAGAGCAGGGAGGAAGAGCATGAGAAGAAGATCACCATTAAACAGGGACAAGAGGGGGGAGGGAAAGGGACAGAGAAGGGAAATTGCATGGAAATGGAAGGAGACCTGCATTGGTATACAAAATTACATATAAGAGGAGGTGAGGGGAAAGAGGGAAAAAAACAAGAGAGAGAAACGAATTACAGTAGACGGGGTAAAGAGAGAAGAAGGGAGGGGAAGGTAGGGTAGGGAAGGGGAGGGGGGGATAGTAGGGGACAGGAAAGGCAGCAAAATACAACAGACACTAGTATGACAGTATGTATAAACGTGGATGTGTAACTGATGTGATTCTGCAATCTGTACACGTGGTAAAAATGGGAGTTCGTAGCCCACTTGAATCAAATGTATGAAATATGATATGTCAAGAGCATTGTAATGTTTTGAACAGTAATAATAATAATAAAAAAATAAAGATGATCATGATCCCTGAGGGAAAAAAACGGTAGGACTATAGGAGAGGAAGGATAAGTATCCATGTGTAACAGGGATTACTCACCCTCCAATCCCTCAAAAGTTTAGTGAAGCTAAGATATTCGCAGATATTGTAGAGAAGTATTTGGGGGTGGTTAGTTAAAAGGTGAAAAGGTTGAGCTTTATCTTTAATTTGATGCAAGGGAAATGACATCAATAAATTTGGAGAAAGAGTACATGGAAAGACATGTTAGAGAAGAAATGGTACAGAATTTGAAAATTTTCAAGGAATAGGGAGATAGTGTAAATTAGCATAGGTCATCACATGGCAATTTAGAATGCATTTGATCATATCTCCAATGGACTCCATCTGGAGGTAGTTTATAGTTAATTTGTGGTTACATATAATTTTGCTTATATGTGTGTGTGTGTGTGTGTGTGTGTGTGTGTGTGTGTGTGTATAGGTATATACTTATATGCAGTTGAAATTTTTTCAAGACTTGTTTTTAGTTGTAGATTGGTACAATACCTCTATTTATTTATGTGGTGCTGAGGATCAAACCCAGTGCCTCAGGCTCGCGAGACAAGGGCTCTACAAATGAGTCACAAGGGCAGCCCGAGATCTTAACATAAACTTTCTTTTCATCTTTTATGAGACTGTAATTTGTTGTAAAAATCCAAACATTTGGAAGTAGATTTGATTTTAATTTACTCTAATATTTTAAAAAATGAATGCTCCATATTTTACTTTTCAATTTCCCTATTTAGGTCTTTATAATTTTCAAATTATTTCGAAATTACATGTAACACTGTAATAAACAGCCATGCACTGAAATAGGTATACTTCCAATTGTCTCTTTTGGAGACGGTCCTAGAAATATTCTTCTATGGATGTTCAATTTCTCCCAGTGGTCCATGTGCTGGAGGCATCACGTTACAAGTCTGTGGTTATACAAGGAGGTTGTGAGACCTATAGGAATTGGGGTCTAGTGGGAAGAAGTCAGGTCCCTGGGGTTCTGTCCTAGGGGTCTATTGGGACTCCTCTTTCTCTCTCTCTCTCTCTCTCTCTCTCTCTCTCTCTCTCTCTCTCTCTCTCCCTTTTGCTCCCCAGCCATCATGTCTGAGTAGCCTCCTCTGCCACACTCTCCTGCCATGAGGTACCAAGGCACCACAGACCAAAGCAACAGGAGCAACAACCATAAACTGAGACCTCTGAAATCATGAGTGCAAATAAAACTCTCTTCCTTACAAGTCGCTTATCTCAAGTATTTGTCACAGAGACAGAAAACTGACGAACACATATTACAACATACAGTTTTTAAAGCTCTTAATATTTATTGACAAATCACTTTCCAGAAAGTTACGGCCTTTTGCTCTCATCAGAAGCTGGAAAATCTCCACTTCGTCCTCCTCTCACGGGAATGGAATGACTACATTGTGATCTTTGCTAACTTGTTAGCTAAAATTGTTGTTTAGTTCTAAATGGGAATATTAAGAAATTAAGCAGTTTGGTGGCTTTTTGGCAGATTTCTATGAGCTTTGTATAAGAATATTATTTGTATAAAATATTAATGGATAATGCATATTATTGAAAGGTTTTAGACTCATTGCCTAGGGATATGCTAGTATAACATATTTGAAAGGGCTTTTGTGAGATCTAAATAAAATGAACTTTAAAAACTTTTTATTTGTTCTAATTAATTATACATGACAGTAGAATGCATTTTGACACATCATACATAAATGGAATATAACTTATTTACAGCTCTTGGAAGAGTTCCTTACATTTACAGAGAGCTGCCTGTGCTAGTTTTTCATTACTGGTACTACTTCACCTGCAGATTCATCACCTATAGGAAATAATTCAGAGTTTTGCAATGAAAGAGAGCTTACTGATTATGAAGAAAAGTGGCAATAGAAATTTTACTAATGCATTGATTATTTCAACTACATAAAATGTGTTTTAAAATTTACTTCTAACCATGCTGGTTCAATTGGGCAGGGTATCTGGTATGCCACCAGCACAGCTTTTCCTTGGTCCCTAGAGTGATCCATCTTTCAGTCATCTCCAAAAGAGCTTTTGGTGCCATTGAACATCAGAGGTCGGACACTATTACCAAAGATCAAATCCCTTATTAGAAAATAAAATAAAGACAAACCATCCTGGAAAGGCACATTGGTCCTTGGTTATGATAGAAGTTAAAGCAAGTGGCTCATCTTTTAGGTCTTTTCTTTGTGGCTAATTCAGAGTAAAAGAAAATCAATTAGTACATTCTCCAAGCATATGAAATAAAGCAGCTCTTATTTCAAAACATTTTGGAAGGAAGAAAACCAGAATTATTTGCCCAATACTGCTTTATAATGTCAATAATAAAACATGTAGATTATAAATATGTGGATTATCTATACATTTACTTAAACTATATATTTATTTAAACTATGCTAAAGATTTTATTAAATATGCTTAAATTCTAATTATACAAATATAATTAAAATACTATCTTCTTTTTAAATTTTTTATTATTTTTTATTTGTTCTTTATTAGTTACACATGACAGTATAATGTATTTTGAATATCATACATGCATGAAGTATAACTTCCCATTTTGTGGTTGTACATGATGTGGAGTCACACTGGCTGTGTATTCAAATATGAACATAGGAAAAGTTACATCTGTTTCATTATTCATTCTACTATCTTTCTAATTACATCCTTCTCTAGTGAACTTCTATTCTTCCCTCCACCCACCTCTACTTATTGTGAATTAGCATCCACATATTAGAGAAAACATTTGGCCTTTGGTTCTTTTGAATTGGGTTGTTTTATGTAGCATAATAGTCTCAAGTTTCATCCATTTACCGACAAATGACATAATTTTATTATTCTTTAAGGCTGAGTAATATTCCATTGTATATATGTACCACATTTTCTTTATCCATTCATCTGTTGAAGGGCATCTAGGTTAGTTCCATAGGTTAGCTATTGTGAACTAAGCTGCTGTAAACATTGATGTGGCTACATTACTGTAGTATACTGATTTTAAGTCCTTTGAGTATATGCCAAGAAGTAGGATAACTAGGTCAATTTTGGTTCTATTCCAAGTTTTCTGAGGAATTTTCATACTGCTTTCCAGTATGGTTGCACCACTTCGCAGTCCACCAGTAATGTATGAGTGTACCTATTTTTCCTACATCCTCACTAACATTTTTTGTTACTTGCATTCTTGATAAGTTTTGACTGGAGTGAGATGAAATCTCAGTATTTTTTTAATGTGCATTTCTCTAATTTCTAGACATGTTGAACATTTTTTCATATTCGTGTTGACCAATCATATTTCTTCTTCTGTGAATTGTCTGTTCAGTTCCTTTGCCCATTTACTGATTGGGGTATTTGTTTTTCTGATGTTAAGTTCTTTGAGTTCTTCATATATCCTGGAGATTAATGCTCAATCTGAGATGCAGGTGGCATGGATTTTCTCCCATTCTGCAGGCTCTCTCTTCATGTTCTTGATTGCTTCATTTGCTGTGAAGAAGCTTTTTAGTTTGATACTATCCCATTTATTGATTCTTGAAAAAATACTAACTTCTTAATGTTCATATTTAACAACCACAAACTTTGCAATGAAATATAGATCATGTGAACATACATGGTGTGGATAGAAAAAAGGCAATTAGATATGAGAAGAAATCTCAAATCACATGCAGTGGTATTTTTCTTTTCCCAGGGGAGCTAATGAATAAGTATTTTACGCCTTAATAGTTGATTGTTTAACTTCAATTTTATGTTCATTACATATATGTGAGAGTTATTTGACAAACATAGAAGTTTTGCTTGTTTATCCCAAACATAGTGTGTCAATAATATTTATTTTCATATTTCTTACATATAAAAGATATTTCCTGTGTCAAGTTTTTGTTTGAATATTGCATGCAATACCCAACAACCAAACAAGATGCTAATTTTCTACAAATTTGATATGCTTTATTTTGCTTCTTCTCTTTAAGTGGCTTTGTGAGATTGTTACATAGGTTATTCTTTTTGAACTTTGGGAAACATAAGTAGGACTTTATACTTTCATTTGAATTTGGAGTTTAACTATATGCACATAGCAATGTGCCGTCCATCTTTATGCAAATAGTTTAAAAGGCAATGTGCCCAAAGGGCTGTTTTATGGCATTATTTGGTTTTATATCTTTGCAATCAACACTATACAGCTAACATGGCCATGCAAATTCATGAGAGATTTTTCTATTGAAACCAAACAAGGTCACTTGCTTTTGAAGATCAGACTGAGATAGAAGTGACACTGTTTCTACAATAGTACTAAAAGCAATGTGCACAGCCTCTTTTGAAACAACAACAACAACAAAACAAAAAACTATTGATTCCATCTTTGAAAATATGTCATTGATTTTTTTTTTTCCAAATTGGGCTTTCTAATGCTCACTCTAATGAAGAATTTGGGATGAGTGTTGCTACCTGCTCTTCGTACTTATTTCACAAAGCCATAATTAGCTTTTTTGGGCACCACATTTACGCCTGGGCTTTGAATATGCCTCTGATACATTTTTATGTGTTTGTAGGATACATTATGTGACATGGACTGTAGAATAGACTTGTAATATTTTAATAATAAAATATTGTCCCCTTTTTCTAGGGGAAGAGCAACTTCACTTATTTTCCCTCTTCTCCCCATAGGGGTAGTGCCACTTTTTTTTTTTTTTAATGAAGCCTAATTCACTTGAACATATGCTTAATTTGTACCAGTGTAATGTTTTCTTGCTAATCTACTCAAGGTCTGTCTTCCTCATCTGCTTCTTAAGATTCTGCAGGTTGGATAGCTCTTTGACAAAGGACATCAACCAGTTTACCCAGAGATTAATTTCGTGGTTTCTCCTTACTAGACTGGACTTTGTACAGTGGAACTTTCTTCTATTACCCCATGTTGTGACAGTTGCAATAGGACCTATGCTGAGCACATTAATGGATCCTCCAGTTCATTAACAATAACTGTATGCCCATGTACTATCATTTTCCCCAAGCTACCAACAAGGAAACGCATACAGAGCACACATAAATGACTTGCAAAGTCCCCATGGGTAGGAAGTGACAGAGCTGAAATTCAAAGCCAAGGCAGGGTCCTCATCCACTGCATTGTGAGTCATCACCCAAATTCAAGAGAACTTAGCCCTCTAATATTCTCAACAAACAAAACACAATGTAGAGTAGGGAAAGGAGAAGGAGAACATTAAATCATCTTTTAGTGTTATTTGTTGATTGTGAAGAAGTTCTGAAGTTCTTCCAGTACTGATGGGAGCCCTGCAGGAAAGTGACAAAGATACTAACTTTATTTTCAAAAATACTGGTGTTAAACTTTTATCTCAGCTTTTAATAATTTTCAGAAAAACTTAGGGCAAGACACTCCCCCTCTTTGAGACTTGGTTAATGAAATAAGGAAAAAAGTGCTCACTTATTTCCATCTAATCACAGGTGGTTATGAAAAATAAATAAACAAATTCAGAGTAAAGTATAAAGCATAATATACACCGATGAGAAAAAAAAATTCTTGAAAAATAAATTTGGAAATATTTTATTATAGTAAAGTATAGACTTAAGGAAACACATGGTGGTAAGGTATGTACTTACCACCATGGAGTAAGTAGGTATATATTTTGCCATGTTTTGAGAGTTTAGAAATAAAGTAGAAGTCTGTTTTCCTGTCTCAAAGTTAATTTCCCCCACTTTCTATTTTGAAGCAGCCGCATGATGATTGAACTGGGAGAGTATCCAATCACACCACTTTTTATATTTGAAAATCTGTGTATCCCTACAAAACGTTTCATAGCTTTGTATTTTCACAAATTTACATAGACGCTGTCAATCTTTATGAAGTAAATTAAACTTGTAACTGAATCTTTCACTCTGCATTGTGTGTTTGAGTCCTTTCTGAAACATTTGAATATCTGTGGTTCAGGTAAGAGTATCACAAATACTTATACATTCTCCTATTGAGGAACACATTGGTTGATCCCAAATTTAGCTGTGCTTTATTAATAAGCATCTTTCCTTACACATGTCTCCTGATATACGCATGATAAAATTTCTCTTTATATTTACCTGAGATCAGCAGCACCCCAGGATTCAAGGCATAGAACCCCAGGTAGGCTCGCCTTATATGAACTGAAAATTCATGTTTATTTCCTGTTTCCTGCACTGAATCATTTGTAAACATCTTTTTTCCAAAGCACACAATGAAATCAATGTTTAAGATTGCAGTACCTTGGTTTCATGGTATCTCAGAAGAAGGTTGTTTCTGGGTACTAAAGAAGAAAGCACTAAATGGTTTGTCATCTGTCCACTGGAATTCATTTTCAAGAAAACGCATTTGATTATCAAATTCCTCAACAACAAGCCTCTCAATTAAATTGACAAGCCATGACTACAAACAGGATACAAATTCTTAACATGCCTTAAAGAACCCTCAATGGTCTCCACCCCTATTTTCCTCCCTAATCTCATTATTTGTATACCTCACGAATGCTTCATGCTGAATCCCCTATAGTTCCCAATCTGCATCTTATAATTTATTACTTTCGTGATTTTTAAATGGTGCTTCTTTTGTCATCTGTGGAAAAGCCATAGTTTTGTCCTTGATGAATATTCAATGTATTTGTTGAAATTCTGTGACTACTTGTTCTTCCCCCTTTGCACCCTACCTGCTCTCTAATTTAATATCAATTGGTTTTAGGATCAGAATAGACAAAGAAGACTTTAATGTCTCTAAAAGAGGCTTCATATATTCCCATTAGTCATTTTAATTAGATCTGAAGGTCTCAAACAGGCAACATAGCTACAAACACACACACACACACACTGAGACACACACACACACACACACACACACACACACACACACACGGCCATACAGCAGTTGTATGGGAAGAGCTTGCAATTCTCAGACATTTGTCCTGGCCACAGCAATGCAGGTACCAGGTGTGTTCCCTTGTAGAGCTGAAGTGGGCAAAGACAAAAAAGAAACTACTCTTCTTTCCCTTATCCATCACTTGTATTATGTTTATCAGCAAATTTCTAGGCACATGCCAAGCCGCATATATCATGGGGCAGCTGCAACTTCAGGAATTAGCAATTAACAATTTTGCAAACAAGGTACTGTGTGTGAATTCAGCATAGCATGGACAAATTCCATTACACATCTTAATTTACTTTGTATGAGAAAAAATTTCAAGAAGATGAAAACAAGGTTTTAATTCCAAACTATCTGTAAAAGAGATATCGTGGGCTATTTGGCTTCAACCTCCTCACCCTGCCCCTGTAAATCAGATATTAAAGTCTTAAACCCAATACCTCAGACTTTGATTGTATTTGGAATTAATCTCTTAAAGGGGATGATTAAGTTTTTAAAAATTAAGCCTTTAAGATGGGCTCTAATCCAGTATGACTGGTGTCCTTTATAAGAGACATCAGGGATGTGTAAGCACAGAGGAAAGACCTCACTCCACTAGAATTTAAGTACTGAAGCATAGAAAGTCATGTCTGTTTGGCACACTGCCAAGTGACCAGTACCTAGAACAGTTTTTGGCATGGAGTGGATGCTGAAAAAAATGTATTTATTTTATGAAATAAAGACTAGTTTAAAGATTAGGTCATCTTACAGAGTAAGATGTACAGAGTAAATGCATGACATGACATAGGTACATGCTTTGTGGATATTTAGTGGTTGCTTGCTATGGGAATGGAAGAAAATTTCAAATACCTTTTCCAGAAAGCCTAACAATATTAGAATGTCCTTTTGTTTTTTTTTCAAATTTTGTTTTTACTTAAAAAAATAATATTGTATTTTCTTTTAAATTTAGCCAACTTTAGATGGTGCCTGTGATGCTCTAGACATAGTTCTTCAGATTTCATAAAAATTGACATTGAATTCCCAGAATAATCCTTTATGGGATTATTTTTTTAAAGGAAATCATTATTTTAAAAAAAAAAGTACAGGCAGGGAACATGGAAAAGAGAAAGTCCATGTTCAAGCTTTGGACTTCTCAGAAGTAACTCCTAATTGTCACAAAGATACACAGAGGCTTTGAAACTCATAATAGCAGCAAACAACAGGAGAATGTAGGGTAATTAATACTGACTTAATTAAGTACATAGGGAGGAATGCATAGAATGCATAACCCAGGAATATATTTTAAAAATCATCCCACCAATGACATTCTAATGATAATTTCCATTGGATTCAACTAAGTATGGTCTCTCTCTCTCTCTCTCTCTCTCTCTCTCTCTCTCTCTCTCTCTCTCTCTCTTTGGCAGCAGCTTAGTGTATTGCTGTGTAAAGAACTTTGAAGGTTCTGAAAATTTACCTAGCTCACAAGCTAACAAGTTAGCCAGTTATATATATATATACATACATACACATACACTGCAGGAAGACAAAAGACTCCTGTGTCAGAGATGATGAAACTGAGTCCTCCTGGCCCTACAGGCAGTATAAGCATCCTGTGACACTCCCCCAGAAACCCTTGGAAGCTATGTAGATGCACAGGTGGGTGTTGCAAATATGGGGTGGTTCACAACTGAGGAGTTCAAAGCTTAGGAAGTCTCCAGTATTATAAAGGGAGCCTCTGGCAAACTAGTTTGTCTGTAATTTGGAGGGAGACATTATGTTTACTAACCTTGATAGCAAAAAAACATTCTGCCCTTTTCCCCAAATGGAGATATTACCTATTTTTGCCAAGGCTATTCACATACGAACATACTTGAAAAGACTTGAGGGGGAGAATCTGCCATAAGTAATGTAGCAATATAAACAATCTATGAAAAAACTCATCTCCCAAAATATGAACATTTTTCATTATTCTCTTTATGCATTTTAGTTTTTTAATTTAATTTTTTTGTTGTTGTTGTAGATGGACAGCATGTCTTTATTTTATTTGTTTCATATGTATGTGGTGCTAAGGATCAAACCCACTGTTTTGCACATGGCTAGGCAAGTGCTCTGCCACTGAGTCCCAACCTCAGCCCTCCTCATGCATTTTCATGAGAAGTTGAGAATCTGCTATCTTCTACCCAAAATCCTCATTGCCATTCTTCTCAATATTTTGATGTGGTTTTTAAAAAATTTTATATTATTATATATAGTTTCTCCTAAAACTTATCTTAAACTCCAGTTTGATTTATTATGATAAATGGTATATACATACATATATATAGTATGATGTCTGTCACATCACGTAGAGTTAGCATTTAAAAAATTGACTTTAATACTTTCAGATACATAGATGTGACAGACACTGTACTAGCAACTAGGGATGTAGTAATGAATAAAACAGATAATTGGTAAATAAGTAAATGAACAGTATTATAATTTCAGAGATTGTTAAATAATACTATTAAAATAACAGATATGTGATAAAGAACAATTTGACAATTGACACTAGATGAGAGTTGTAAGCAAAGTGTTGCTTGATAACTTTAGAGTAGAGATGAAAAGAAAGTGGTGGTTATTAGGGGGTAAAGAAGGCTCCAAGTACAGGGACAAGCTAGTGCAAAGATCCACTAGTGCGAGCTAGTGGGAGAGTTGGGATGACTGTTGAGCAGAGAGCTATGAGTGTTGGAACACAGTGAGGAGGTAAAAATGATAGGAAACAAGGTCAGAGTTAAACAGAGCCAGAATGTGTGGGGTTTCTCCGTAAATCATATATACGGCAGGAAGACAAAAGACTCCTAGTGAAGAATATGGGTTTTATTTCAAGTGTTATGGCAATGATTTTTCTGAGTATAATCTGAAGGTTTCAAGGTATAGGGTGATGACTGTGGAAATAAAAATGAGTAGACCATTTGGGAGTTTTAAAACTATATAAAATGATAGTGTCACTACTGTTCATATACTCATTTAATTTTATACTCACACTTATTCTATGTTGGGTTTTAAATCTGATACCGATTGATGCCAAACTCTTTGAAATCTTTATTTCACATAATTTAACTGGTCATATCATCATAAATACATCATAATAAGGAAAGAAACCAGCAGTAATGAAATAGTCTCATTAAGAAAGGATTACTATTTGATATAACAAAATAATTATCACTCCCTGATTACATGCTCTTAACCTTAATCATAGTAAAGGAATTGAAAACGTACTAGAGTATTTTTTTTTTCTGTTTACTAGCACTCATTTGGTATCACAGCAAACAGAATGCCTGTTACATACATTTAGAGAAAGCAAAGATTCTTCCTTATTTAATACAGCAAATACATGAATTCTAAATATTTGTTCAATCTTCTTCTTGGGATTAGTCATTACTTGAGGAAGTAAATCTGGTTTTGTAAGACTGTTGCAGTATGCTAAAGCTGAAATACAAGAATAAGATTAATAGAAATGAGGACACAAAATTACTGTACAAAACCCTATTTGTCCTAAAATATAATTGACAAGGAAAACTTATATTACCATAATATATAGATATTCTTAAAATAAATCTTGAATTTCTTCTGCAAAATTTGTGGTTTTCTGCTATCTTGATTTAAAAAACACATATTTTTAAAAATATTAAGCTAAAAACCCTTTAAGTAAAACTAACTTATTTTGTTACCTAATCTGATTTATTCAAATAAATCTCCAGAAAAAGTAGTGGCTTTTTGTAGAGACAAAGTGATTGCATGAATCTAAGAATAAATTATTCTAATGAATCAATACAATCTTAAATTTCAATTTTCCAAGTAAGTACTTCAGATGTATTTATTTTATATAATGTTACTAGCCATATAAGAAGAAATCCATTCCCACACTTCCACCTTTTATTGATAAGGCAGAACAAAACCAGTTTCTGAATTTAATCAAGCATTTGAAAAATTGACTTTAATACTTTGAGACATTGAAGTTGTTCATTTTGCTTTGTTCTGCTTTTAAGGAAGAAGATCTTCATGGTAAAAACTCTTGTAAAAGCATATTGTTAATTGATGTCAAAGAGAGGTACAGTGATATCATTTTATATGCATCTGAGAAATTTGTTAGCCAATTGTCCATTATATACTTCGTGGGTGCAAAGACTGTCTTTCTTGGTACAGTAGAATCTACTCTCCGCTTGGCTTTATCTTATGGGTCTTTGTTTAGTGGTATCTTTTGTGTTATTTATGTATCTGTTGGGTAGTTATTCTCTTCTGTGCTCTTTTTCTTGTTATATTGTTTTAAGATGTTTATCATCACATCCTTAAGGGTTTCCTTCAGCTTTGTAGACCTTCAGAATCTGCATTTCTTTCAGTGCAGACCATTGCATTCAATGCATTCACCCCGCAGACCCCTATCCAAAGAGGTGCATGACAGTTCCTTACAGTATTCATATATGTCCTGACCCACAGACTTAGATTAGATTGGACATCATACTTTGCTTTTAAATTGGATGAATTTTAGTAGTTTGTTTTCAATGACTCTATTTAGTATGAAGTATGACTCATGAGTGACATTACTGAACCTGCTTATAAAGACTATTTATTGCAATGTGTTCTGAAGAACAAAATGTGAATACTACAGAAACTGCGTTGTTTATATTTTTAACCTTGTCCTTTTTATTGCCCTTCTGTGTTCTATTTTTTTAGTATCATAATCTTTTCATCGCCCACGTAGTCTTTCTAGTCAAAGAACACCACCTCTCTTTGAAATATTTCCACTACTGAAACATTGTTGTTTGTTTTGACCTCCAACAGCTTCTGACAAATTCTATTCTATTCCCTCTTTTATTTAAAATGAACCTTATTTTGCACCAAATTCAACTGAATTGCATTTTCTTGGCTTAGTCTATAGAATTCCAACTTGCTAATTGTTTTATATATCTTTCTAAAACACAATTTTGGGGAACAGATGGCTGCAACTGCCCAGAATCAGCAGCCAATACCACTACTCCACCAGTAACAATCTTTGGCTCTTAACACTAGTTCCTTGTTATGAGATCCCTGGAAACAGGTTGATAGAATTAGAACAATTTCTTTCTTAGTCTTTTGATTCTGTTATTTTCTAAAGTAAAATACAGCCACACTGTCCATAGTAACAGGTACAATTTTAACACCATCATGGCCATTCCCATGAGGACAATTGTCAACTTGAAACCTGGATAAGAATATGGGGATTTTAGTTTTGTTTTCCTAATCAGAGATGATTACTGTCACAAATAAACTCTCACAGGGATTTGCAGTCTAGGTTACATCAGACTTCCTCTGGTATACTATGATATATAGTCTCCTACCAGAATAAATTATTTGCCACACTATTTGAGAGAGAATTTCTACAGATAAACTTCTCATTCATGTTATTGTTATCATATTGTACCTTTCAATTGCTTTGTCCATATTGAGAGTGAAACTAAATAAATTTCCCTTATAAGAAACATTTACTGAGTGTCTATTTTAAGAAGTATAATAACACATTATCTACTATCTTAAAAAAAAACAAACCCAAATGCTGTTAAAACATTTTTATTGGGATTATTTTTACGTTGATACAAAAATATGTTCAATATCTTTTTTCTTCATGGTATGTTTGAACCCTCATGTGTTTTCTTCCCTACTCTAATGCCACCATCACTTGAGTCACTCATCACAACACACCCTCAAATGTTCCTGCATCTAACACCAATATTTATTAAATAATGGCTAATGTGGTCTCACTATGGAGAACTGGTGTGTTCTGAAGACAATGGTGAAAACATAAACCTTCTTACCACGTTTATCATGAGGTTGATACTATCCATTCCAACTTGCTCTCTGTTCTAAAAACCAGTTGTAATAGACATCTTTTGTTTTTGTCTCAACCAATTCCCTTTTTCCTTAATTTGTTGAAAGTACCCATTCTCTTTATTTGATGGGTCTGGAAGGACAGAAAATAACTGAATCAAGATCCATGGTTTAAAAAAAGGCGGGTGTGGGGGGAGAAAGCAGGTGGGAGGCAATGTATATTGGATCATGGTGGCATGGGTGTTCACCAGTTAACTGCAGAGACCCTTCAGTCCTTTGATCTTCTTTGTTGTCTTCTCCAAGGTCAAAAATCCCTCCTCTCTTTTTATTTATTTAAGTTATTTTTAGTTACTGTTCTATAAAATTGCATATAGAAAGTATTGACTAATATAGAGTAGTTAATAAAGAGTGATACATTATAAAGAAAACTATAATAATAATAATAGCTAATATTTTTCATCCATTATATATCAGGGGGTTTTCCAAAGGCTTTATTCATGCTAATTTTTTAATGCTCACAATACCATAGCCCTGTAAAAAATTTAATGCACAGATAAATTAAACTGTCTATTTTCAGAGGAAGAGCTGTGATCTGTTTCCAGGCAGTCTGACTCCAAAGGGAGTTATGAACCATCTTTCCATGCTGAAAAGGAGAGCAAGATCTAACAGCAGGCTCCTCAGGCTTCACTATTAATGGAGTGAGACTGAAAATTGGTTGAATACTTGTTTATTTGCTGAAAATATCCCTTTATCATTTTAATATAATTAAACTTTCACCAGAACCTTGTGTAGATGACAGCTGAGTTGGGGTTCAATGTATTCCAGAATTGGACAACAACTGAAGAAACAAATATATATGTATGTGTGTATATATATATATATATATATATATATATATATATATATATATATGTAATTTACCCAACAGTCACAAGAAGTGAGAAAAGGGAATAGGATCTCAATAACCTTTAAATATGAGCTTTGTGCTTTTCATGCTGCCTGACTAAGCAGAGGGACCCTGCTAATATTCAGAGAACAGGGAAATTTTGTGGGTTTCTCTCATTAAATGACCCACTTTGGAAGAGAAGAGTGCACTTCTTTTTCTGCATACAGTGGTGCTCATAGCAAACCAGACTTAACTTCCTATTCCATTGGATCTTTAAAACTAGAGGTAAATATAAAATGCTGTGTAAATAAATGAAGGGAAGGAGGTTTGGGTGATATTATGGAAAGGAGATGATGATTGGGTTAGAGCTTGAAATATGATGGAATTGGCCAGGCAAAGGGATAGGGAAGCAGATACCAAAGACAGATTCTAACAGCTTGATGGAAGCAAAGTGAGGAAGCACAAGACAAAGAGTCAAAAGAAAGTATGAAGCTAAACTAGAAAAATGGCCAGGGGCTGGGCTTGAAGGCTTTATTGAGATGAGTCAAAGGCAGTGGAGAGTTTTCAGTCTTCTGTACCAGAAATGTCTTGATCAGTTTACTTCACAAACATTTGTTGGACTTCTGTCTCATACAAAAGTTTGCTTAAGCACTATTAGAGTGTTAGAGTGAGGGCAGACAGCAGCCAGGCAAGTGTTCAAAATAGTGAAATGCTTCTGTGACATACAGGAGAAGTTGTGGTGTGTACATAGAGTGCTTTTGCTATTAGCCTTAGAATAGTTTGGGATGAATAAATGAATAGAGAGGAAGTTGTGGGGGGAGGGATTATTTTTTTTTAGAGGAAATAATGTATTGAAACACAAATACATTGAATATAATAAATGGTAAGCTATTTTTTCCTGAGTTTTATATTTGTTCTAATGATTATTTCAGTTTTTAATGTCCTATCAAATCATCCTAATAAATGTTGGCTGATAACTGTGGATACATAAAAAAAAAAATAGGAGTGGAAACTTGGAAGAATAACTGCTTATTGGCAGTCATTCTCTAGGTAAATGCCTATTTTCTTAAGTATGAGGAGTTTCAAAAGTGCCTTTTAGACATTATTTTATTATCCATATATTTATTGTTTAATTTTCTTTGGAATCACATAATAGGTTTGAATAGGCACATTGTAACATCTCAATAAATATTTGTAGAGTGAATGGACCTCATACATCTTTTTTTTTCTTTGAACAAAAATGTTTTTGGAATGCACATGCCAACATAAATGTTTACTATAAATATTTAAATTTATTTCCCTTTATCTCATTCTATAGCTAGAGTTGATTGCTTTTCAGCTTATAAGTGAAAGGTCACCACTTAGGAGCAGAGGAAAATGAAATTGGTGACTCATAAACACACTTATTTAAATGGAATCAGGGCAGCACAATCTAATTCCTATATAGTATTGTGAATTATTCATGTTTTTTTTATAGAAGTGGGCCACAAGCACTTGATGACATTTTGTAAATTCTAACATTTTTATTAGACTGCATCCTATTGTGCTGCAGATTTACAGTAACTTTACAAGTGTCCTAAAAACCATAAATAACGTGACATTAACCCCTCAGTAAACATGGTTTTAATTACAAATTGTATTTTCAAATAGCCTAATTAGTTGGCACATGTTGGAATTACTCAGAAAACCAAATTGCTGAACTATTTTTGGTTATTGGCTTAATAGGAACAAACAATGATTCTAAAATCTAAAATGTTAAAAGAAAATGCAGCTGAGAAGATTTCTTTATGTGATTGTTGACTTATATTCATACTGAACTGAAATTATCAGCATTACTAAGACCTGTTTCAAGGTTTATAATTCTCACAGGTTCTTAATTACATAATTGACCTTATTCTCCTGTCTATAGAGATACTATTTTCTGTATAGACTTTTACGTTTAATTGGAAAAAGGATTTAAAATGAGAGAAAACAGTTACTGTAGTTTACTCAAAAGAAACCTTCTGTTTACATAGACCTGATTTGAATACTGATCCCTGTGATTCTGTAATATAATAGTTTTTTCTCTAGTGACCTTCATTCTTTCCATCAGTAGTAATACTTACAAGAGGGGAGACAAAGAATGGAGCTATATGCTTATAACTAGTGAATAGAAACCAAGAAGTAATCAGCATTCGAACTTTAAATCTCTGTCTGTTGAAAACTCCATGCAATAACAATGACCAAAGTATTATATATTAGCAATGCTAGCTTAATAACTATTGCAATTTAATTTTAATTAGGAAACTTGAAATCCAATGGCATCTCTTTCAATGTCTTTTTCTTTGTTTATAGCCCAAATTAATAATCAATAAATGTACTTTCTCTTGCCTAAAAATGGTATGTGTACATATTTATTTAATATATTAGTATAATTTTCTTCTTTTTATACAGAAATAAAGGCATTTTGAAAGAGCATAATTTAGAAAAACAGCACAGAACTGGGAATTTTGATCCATCAAATCCTATTTCTTTCATAGACTAACTTCTCTGGACATCAAAATTTTAATCCGTAAAAAGAGCCCATAATTACCATGCTCACAGGGTGGCTGTGAATTATTAGACGTGATACCATTTTTAAAAACATTTTTATAAGTTATGCAAATCCAAGGTGTTAAGAGATTGTTGTATGAAAAATGACAGATTGTTCTGCCAAACTACAAAAATGATATACTTTAATGTATGTTTTATGTAAATTATCTTTAGATGCTTAGCAGCAAAAGCATAATCTCACTGACCCAGTAATCCCTTTCTTCAAGCTATCCAAAAATGCACATAAAAGGCTTGTGTAATTAAAAGAGGTAAACCTGACCTTGCCTTACTTTTTTTTTTTTGAACTTTAACATTGTCCCATAATCAAACAGAGCCAGCTGATGTTATTTTGAAATAACTCACAAATGGAATACTTCTTGTATATAGAAAATAGAGAAAAGCTTTAGGTGTGAATTGTTTTATTATTAGATAATTGAAGTTCCAGGGAAGGTAATATTTTTATAAAATGTTATCTTTTCCCATGAATACCCAAACTGGTGATGTGATCCAAAATAGCTGAATATACTCACAGAATTAAAGTCACTAATGAGTTTTCTTGCAGCTTTAGTTTATAATCGAAAGTGTCAATATTTACAGAAAAAATTTCAAAGGTATAAAATGGCTCCATGAAGTCTAAATTCTATTGGTGTTTCACTGTGGCATTCTAACTAGATGTTTTTGTAGCAGTTACTTTTATGACACTAATCTGCATGACACCAAATAAGTTCTTGATTAATTCACCTGCCATTTTTTTTTATGGCTGTATCAGCACATTCTTACAAGCAAGCAAATCTTTTACCCTGTATTTCTTTAAGCTTTATAAGCCCTATGAACTTTTGCAGTGAAGCATATATATTTTGAGAACTTGATACAAATTTTAACCCATTCCATAACAAATAAACAGGCATACATCATTCTCTCCAGCATTTCACAAGATGTACAAACCTGTGAGGTCTGTTTGTGGATATTTGAGGGCAGCCATAGGAAACTATTTCTTTAAAAGGCCAGGTAATATTTGTGGCTTTGTGGAGCATATAGTCTTGGTCACCATTTTCATCTTTGTTGCTGTAGCAAAGAAGGCATAGATAATAAGTAAACAAATAGGCATGCCTGTGTCCAAATAAAATTTTATTCATAAAAGTAGACAGTGTGTCATATTTGACTATAGGCTGTAGTTTGCTGATCCTTATGTTAAGCATCATGGACATCAGATTAAAATCTCTTTGAATAGGGCATAATCATAATGGTTATGTTTTCAATGAACAAGTGTTTGGAAGCCAGTGCTTTCAGAATCATTTTTAGCCCCTGAGATTGTTCGATGCCCCTTAAAATCTCTACTTTTTGGGTGGATGTTATGGGGCTGGCAAATGCATTCACTCAGATCAGGCATTGTGTTCTTGTGATCCACCTCTTCCAAATACATATATTGAAGTCCCAATCTCTAATGTTAGTGGTATTTGGATGTGAGGTTTCAGGGAGTTAGATTTAGATGAGGTCATAAGAATGGGGTTCTAATAATATTCTTAGGGCCATGATAAGAGAAGACCAAGAGCTTGCTATTCCCAAGAACATACTCAAACCTTCCATTGTTAAAGTAGAAGGTGACCTTTTGCATGTCATAAAAGGGATCTTACCAGCACCTGATCTGCTGGTAACCTGATCTTGAACTCCAGAACCATGAGTGTTTAAGCCACTCAGACTAAGGTATGTTGTTATGGTAGCCTAAGCAGACTAAGACCATTTTCTAGCATTTTTTTTTTTTGCTATCATTTGTGGTATTGGACCAAGAGGACAAGGACTATGCCTTTAGGATAGTAGACCAGTGAGTTGGAAGGGGATGATAGACCAGTGAGCAGGGAAATTTTCTTAATGACTTTGTAAAATAGATATTATCTTACTCTTGAACTAAAGAAAATAAACAAAAAACAAAACAAAACTATGGATTTTTATGTGAGTAAAATAAACCTCTATCTTGTTAAAGTACCAGGTGATGTATTATTATTTGGGGTTTCCTATGATGTACAACTAAATTTACATTTAACTAATAAAGAAGGTGTAGGTGTTCATTTCATGTCCTTCATTTTTCTTGATTTACTCTTTCTAGGGACTTTCTTCAGTATTTTCTTTTTGTAAATATTTACTTTTGAGGGTAAATAATGTTAATTTGTTTAATGTCATCATACATCTCAGGATAGCCAATGTGAACCCGTGTGGCCCTTGTATCATATACCAATATGAGTGATATTCCATGGATTTTCTAGGACTGGACACCTCTTGTGAGAAGCTTGTCCAAGAATGTGACTTATGTTCTTTTCATCATTATTTATGTTGTCAGTTTTTTCATCTAATTTTTGCAATCACTTCTACCTACTATTCCACATGGTCTCAGGCCAGTTCCAAAAATGAAGATAAAAGTTTAGTTTTTTTCTAGGCAATAGGAAAAAGACCATTTAATTAATCTAGTATACAGAAATTACCTCCCCTTTTTATACCATTACTTTCTTCTGTTAATCAAGATCAAATCCATGTCCCTCTCTGACCCAATGCCTTGCTTGCTAACACTGGAAAGCAAGTGCCTTGAATGAATGATCCTAAACCATTCTTCAGGAGTAGATGACTCTTAAATTCAGGAGACTGTTTGCTATTTTTCTTGAGTCCACCATTCCTTTAAATGAGGCTGAGTGATACAACCTCATAGTATCTGTGTCAGCAAATACTGGATTAAAAAAACTAGAATTAATAGCAATGTTAGTAGCCCCCCAAATCTTATGTGGCTGTCATCACAGTATGAACATCAATGATGGTGAATGGGTTTCTTTTTTTAAAAATTTTTTTTAAAGTTTTTTTATTGGTTGTTCAAAACATTACAAAGCTCATGACATATCATCTTTCATACATTTGATTCAAGTGGGTTAAGAACTCCCATTATTACCGTGAATGGGTTTCTTAATCAGTGGCAATAGAAACATGTATACCAAATGTCAAAAAATGAATGGTTATTTGGATGCTCAGTGAGCCTCCTCAAGACTCATTGCACAGGGATTTTTTTTTCAACAATGCACTACTCTTTTAGTCCCAGGAAAATATTCAGGAATAGACACATTCATTAATTACATATCAGATTGTGCATTAGAGGCTTTCCTGTGTGCATGGCTAGAACAAAGGATTCTTACACATTTTTCCTCCTCTTGGAACTTCCTCCAGTTCCCTCCTATAGAGCCTTCAATTTCATACCACCAGTACTATAGACCAAGCAAGGGCTGGGAGAGTTATCGTGTGGTGCTCATGAGAATCCTTTTGAAGCAAAATTTACTAACTTCAAACATGTACATCACCCTCAGAGCCCATTGTTGTAGAAGGACTCAGCCTCCAGGGTACTAAGGGAGTCTAACAGCTAAAACCTGGAGCACAGTTCAACTTTCCATGTTCATTTCCTAAAAACTCACAGTCCATCAAGTGCTAAGAATTCTTATTGCCAATTCCTGTACCAGAAACTTTTATTCATACCAAAATGTCCACTCACTTGCTTCCTAAATTATGAAATCAACATGACAAATCCCGAGGACCATGCCAAAGGAACTGAACTGGTGAAGTGTCGAACCAGGCTTAGGAACAATAGGATTTCTTGGATTCAATTGAAGTTACTTCCACTTAATAGTTCTACTCAGACAGGAATTACACAATGTAAATAATAGACATATGGTTGAGGCTATACCTCCCAGTATGTCTCTTGTTCGTTCCCATGACACACTTAAAATCTGTAGGTCTCAGTGGCTTCAGTGGAAAGGAAGGAGGAAGTAATCAGAGAATTCTGGGGACATGATCTTACTCTTGTTTCTGAAGTATATCCCTGCTCTCTTATGCATCATATGTCAATAAGAACTATTCCTTCCTCTATGGCACATGCATGTTTCATCTCTTTCTTCTCCATCAGAGCCACTCAAGATACTAATTTGGCAAGCTTGGCCATAGGCTTCCTCAGAGACTACCTATTTAAAATTTAAGATCATCTGTATATCATTGCATATTTATATTTTTATTAGATTTTTATAATTTGATATAAGATATAAATTTTAAAATAAACAAGAAATTTTACTATCATAGAGATTTTAAAGTATGAAACAAGATGAGTAAATACAACATTTTCTACAAAACAATTTGAATAAGATACTAAATTATTAGTATTAGAAAAATATTCTCATTAAATTCTTATAGGTAAAAACATAAATTTACCCACATTAGCAAATTCCAAAATAAAATTCCAAAGAAAATTATTGTGTGTGTGTTTTCTTACTTATTCAATATATATATTCCAACAAGTATTTCTGAGAAACTTCCTGTATGTGAAACACTTAATCAGATTATGGGTAATACAAACCAATAGATCAGATATGGTTAGTTGTGTTCATGAATGTTATTTTAATAATTTTGATGTCATAACTAAGTGTTGTTTTCTAAATCATTGATTAATTCCAAAACAGTTTATTGAGGGTCTAGTATTTATTTACTATACCAGTATTTAGTGAGCTCCTACTGAAGGCCAGGTATATTTCTTTATCTAGGATGTTTGGTATTGAACAGCATAAGTCCTTGCTCTTATTGGAAGAGTAGGAGGGGGTGAGAGACAACAGACGGAAAAATGTTCAAAAGTTAAACATATAAGTTAAAAGGGTAACTTTAGGCTATTAAGATAATAGAGCAGGGTCATGCAATGGAAAAGAGAATATGAAAGAGAAAGTTTCCATTGGATTAGGGAATGAGAAAATGCCATACTATATCATTATATCTATGTATAAAATAGCAACTTGCAGTAGGTTTAAAATATTTTTTTGGTTCTCAAAACTCATAATCTGTGAAAAGACACATAAAAATAAAAAAAATAGTATAAGAAAATTTGTCAGTGGTTGATTGAAATAAATTGTAGAAATTGAGATGAGGAAACAACAAATTATCTAAGTGTTAAGAGGCCTATTTGTCTATCCATACCCATTAGCTTCTTGAAAGGAATTTCAAAACTAAGATAAAATATGTAGTACAATCTTTTATAATATCTTTGTAATATAATTAGACTTTATTTGTCACCATTTCCACTTGTTTATAATAAGTTTATCCTGCAAATTGGCCTCTCATGAATGTAATTATCTAAATTTAGTTGCAGATAGAAGACTTACACATTTCAGAGAGATTAAAGGTTATGAAGAAAGTGATAATTATTCAGAAAAAAGGAAGCATGGTAAATCTAATGGTAATATGTAATTAGATATATTTTGAGTGTGGGAAAGTCAAGAGGTAACTAGATGGTTTGAAATGGTTATTGATGGACCATATATGAGAAGCACATAGGTCAAGTTCAAATCATACATGCGGTTCAATTCTAGTTAATAGACCTCAGAATTATTTATTGATGAGAAATAATCATCATACTGTCTCTACATGCAGCATAATACTAATAGTGGGAGCTCTGGGACTGAATCCCCTGGGGTTGAAATCCAAGTTCTATTCCCCACAAATGCCTTCTGCCTCAATTTCTTCATCCTGAAAATTTTCTCAATTTTCCTTAGTAACCTTGAAAGTTTATAGGAAACAAAAAATGAACAATAATCCATGTGTAGTAACTAATACACACCTAATAATAATTTCTTTCTAGATTTACTAGAATTTTAATACTATCTCCTAGGAGAAAACAGGATTCTATAGAATTCTGAAAATAAATAAATAAAATAAAATTTGCTTCCAAGAAGATGCATTAGAAGAAGATTTAGATCAGATAGTATTTGAGCTATGCCTGGGAAAATATTTGCATTCTATCTTATGTAGACAGGAGAAAAAATTCAGGATCAGAGATAAGGAGGTGGAAAAGCAAGTCTTCCATAGGACCTGTCAGTTGGACTCATTTTTCTAGAGTGATGACATCTGACTCCATGAAATATGAGTTTTATTTATTCACCCACAGATTGATTCATTCATTCATCTATTAGGCCAATCTTTTTTTCTTTTGCCAACTCTGTGTAAGGTGTGATTTAATATAGAAAGAGAAACGGAAAAATAAATCAAGGTGGAAAGATAATTTGGATATAGATTGCAGGCTGTCTTCAGTGCCTGAGAATTTTGTATTATTTATTATGAGGGAGAGGGAAACTCTAACCCACATGATAACAAGGATAAGAATTTTAAATAGTAGCATAGTGACAAAAAGTTTTCTAAGAAATATTTAATTCTATAGAAAATGCCATCCCCAAGAGAACATGAAGAGATATTCTTTTAGCCAAAGAGTATCAAGCAGATTCTCATTCTTACAGAGTGTGTAGCATATTAGAATGCTTACATTAAAGAAAATGATTAATTGAATATTTAATGGAACTTAACATAAAACTCACCATCACTAAACCATGTGAGTGTTTATTGCTAATTTTTATGAAAAGGATTTATGGGAGATGAAAATTTTTCTGATAAGAAGAAAATCTAAACGTGAGCTCACTACCTAAGGCAAGCTTTAGAAAAGCTTGCAGAAAATGACTTTAAGGAAGACAGGTTAATAAAACCCTGCATCCCTAGGAAGATTAATTACAGCCTAACACTAAGCATACCTAGAATGTTAACAAATGCTATTATATAATATGAACTTCATATGTTCATAAAGAATTCTCTGCAACTGTAAGGCATTAACATTTTAGCAAAAATGCTAATATATAATATATTTTTCACATAAATCAATGTCATGCTTATCCCAGAATTAACTGCAACTATTTTCAAACATTCAAGAGTGTAGAAGTATAACTATATGCATGATATCTCATAAGAATTCAATTTGCAATATTTTACAGATCAGACTAATAGCAGAGATACAAAATCCGGTTTTAGGTGAGCTTAAATAATATGGCTGTAAAGATTAAAAAAAAATAACTACAGGTATTTAAGCATGGTTGCTTCCAAATAGAATGTTTTTTTAGAGATTTCTTTGAAGCATTGAATTCATGTTAAAAAATAATTCTAAGGCTTCCAATCTATCCCCTTAAAGTTGGTGTGTTAAAAGGACAACTGAGGCCAATTTGGTTCCACAGGAATATAAAAAGTACCTTTCTGGAAAAGCTGAGTATTTCTAATAAAGTATAAAGGATCTGCTATGGGGAAAGATTAGTGAGACAATAAAAATAGGAGGAGACAAGTTATAAATACAAAATGGCAAAAGAAGAAGTAAATGTCAACATATAAAAAATATTCTCCTTCAAGCAACAATGTATTTTCAAATATATTCAAGGAAACAGCACATACTGTTTTTTCCTTTTATAAATGACAGAGAAAAAGGGAGAGTGGCTTAGGAACTCATAGATGTGACAAGCATTTGGCAACAGTATAAAAAAATGCAGTTTGGTTTCTGATATAGAAACTTGTTTGGGGTTTTTGATTCACAGTTTATAGGAATATGAAAATTTTTAGCTTGGTTAATATTAGGAGCAAAATGACATAACTTTTTATCCTACATTCAGCTCTTACAGGAATCAGTTTTTACCAGGGAAATAAAAGTAATCAAATATATGTGTAAAAGCAGAAAATAATCAGCAAACAGATTTGTAAGCCACCCAAACACAGAGGATCCACGTTCCTAATTCACTGTTGCCTTATAAAATTGACCTTACAACAAATTTGTTCAGCATAGAAGAAAACTATTAAAATATTAATATTTCTAGAGAATCAATTTCACAAAATTTTAAAGTGTACAAACTTTGCAATTAAGGTGCTGTGAGGAGAGTATTTGAATAATGGTTGGAGTTTTCTTGCTTAAGACAACTCAGGCACTAGGGTGGTCCATCAATTTGCATGAAGCAGTGCTGAAAAAAGACAGGTTTGGGCATTACTCCAGTGGCCAGGGTAGGCAGAGGAAGAGGATGTTTTTCACTATATATGTAATACTCTGAGTCACTAACCAACTCATACTTTATTATTTTTTAAACAGAAACACATTCATCAGTATACATGGTTTACACTATTAAAGAAC
This sequence comes from Callospermophilus lateralis, assembly GCF_048772815.1. NCBI lineage: Eukaryota > Metazoa > Chordata > Mammalia > Rodentia > Sciuridae > Callospermophilus > Callospermophilus lateralis. The sequence goes on along the minus strand of NC_135316.1, from coordinate 93,250,627 downwards.
TGTCCGTCTGTGCAATGTGATGTTGATCAAGCCTTTGCAACATACATCATTTACTTTCTCTTTTCTGTTTTTAATAAGGGATAGTGACATCTTGCTGCAAACATGAGACCATATGCCTTTAAAATGGAAATAATTGGTGGTTGCAGTATTTCAAAGAATTATTCTGGTGATGTTGTTTTTCTTCAACTGCTCACTGAAATGAAATGGAAGGCATCATAGGGGAATCCTAAACTCGTAGGTGCCTCTGGACACAAATTATGAGATATCTGAATTAAATGATGTTTCTAATTCCATTCTCTCATTCATAAATTGGGAACTTTTAAGAAAGTTAGCCAACTCCATGAAACATTTCAGTTGACAGAGCTCAGTGTCATATGACCAAGAGATTTAGATCTATGCATCTTCTCTCTGTTGCCATTGGTCACTTTCATTTTCATTCACGTCATCCTGCTATCTATTGTGTACTCAGGAACACTCCTTCAGGCACACTCAGCATGTTTATATGAGAGGTGATTTATTGTTCCTTCTACGGGACTAAATAAACAAGTCCCAACATTTTCTATGTACATTTTTGAAGTTATGCTTCACATTTAAAAACAAAAACATAAACCTTATTTCAAGCAAAAGGTACCTGCATATTTTTCCTATTGATACTCTAAACTTGATTTAGAAAATGTATGTAATGAAAATAAGAAATATGTAAGTTTCTCTTTTAAAAACTATAAATCAAAGTTTTTATAAAAGATAAAGATGACACTGTTGCTTATGACTAAGTTATTTATAAAGAACAAATCTAAAGTATCCTGATGTATAGTTCTTATCACCCCTTCTTTTTCTAAATCAAGCATTTTCAATCTTGACCTATGAGGCAGTATGATTGGTGGAACACTGTAGCAGTAAACATGGGTTGAAACCATGATAAATGACTTATTAATTGTGTGCTGGTGGAAACTCCCTAAATTTCTTTGAGCCGTTGCCTTCTATCTATAAATTGAGAATAATAAAGCCTACCTTACTGAGCTGTTGCCAGGAAGCAGGATGATAATGTGTGCAGAAAAGCTCTATAATTTATTATGCATTGCATAAATACTAACTTGAATTATTTATTAAATTTATTAATGAATATAATGAAAATGGATTGCAGAGATAGGGAAGCTGTGCTTACTCAAGTTGTGTTTTTAAAAAAATAGTTTTTATTCTTCCTTGTCTTTCATTACCCACAACTAAGTCATCACACAGTCCTAGTGTCTGTAGATATTTAAGCCACATCTTAAGTTCATTCTCACCTTTTGGTCTTTATGGCTGTCACCTTTCACTTCCCGACTCTCCTCGAGCTAAACTCATCTTTTAATGGACAGCAGCAAATGCCTTTTAAGTAATATCTCCATCTTCACTCTTGATCTTTTCAATAACTTATCTTTTCAGATTACACACACACACACACACGTGTGTGTGTGTATGTGTGTGTGTGTATGTGTGTATAGTCTTCAGAAGCTGAAGTTATTTCTTTGAAATATAACAGAATATTTTATTCCCTACTTAAAACCATTCACTGATTTCTCTTTGTTTTAGGATTAAATCTAACCTATAATTGTGGCCCCTGCCATGCTATCCCATATCAATTTGTGTCCTCTTCCTCTTTCATTCAGTTCTGATGACTGTGTATGCCGGGACAGTATGATGGTTGTCCTCATTTGTATACAAAATATGAATCAACTGAGCTCACAGAAGCAGA